>NW_017308003.1:92000-150819 GCF_000935625.1 Nanorana parkeri
ATCAGTTAGGGTCTGGAACTCACTGCCACAGACAGTGATTTCAGCAAAGAATGTGGAATTGTTCAAGAAACTTTTGGACGATTTCTTAAGGGACCGTAATATACAGGGGTACGGGTACTCCTAGAATGAGATCCTAATAGGTTGGACTTGATGGACTAATGTCTTTATTCAACCTCAAATACTATGTACTATGTATTACCCTCCCTATTTTGGTGTCATCCGCAAACACGGAAATATCGCTGTTAACACCCTCCCCGATGTCATTAATAAATAAGTTGAACAATATGGGACCCAGCACAGAACCCTGAGGCACACCGCTCATTACACTAGCCCAGTCTGAAAAGGTGCCATTTACAGATACCCTCTGGACACGTTCCCGTAGCCAGTTCTCTATAGAACTATTGTTGGCTGCTATAGAAGGTGGGTAGGAGGAGATGCCAGTTAATATGACATATGAATATGATGCTCACGAGCTTCAAAAATGGCACCAAACCGCAGATTTCTTATTATGTTAGTGTGTAGTGAATGGGCTGGATTCCCCTTCAAGCTGAACTCTGGTATAAGCAAATATTGTCTAAATACAAGAGTCATGTATATTTTTCCTTGAATCTTGGCATGCTTTGTATATTCCTGCCAGATCAGTGCAGTCATCCAGTGAGAAGCTTTACCTTCCTGTAATAAAGACCAGTCAGTGCTACTCTCTCTCCCTGCACAGGGTGACAGGTCTTGTATCCGCCCCCTCCTGTCATTTTCTACAGGCAGGCTGTAGTGGGTGGGGCCTGCTGGGTCCCTCCCACAGCTCTGTCCTGTGCACAGTCTGTGTACAGCACGGTGACGATGTCCCTGCTACTTATACAATGTAATACCTGGGTATGTAAAGGCATTTGCTGCACACAAAGTAGATGTATATGCTTTGTGGCTATTGATTAGATTGATTTGTGGCTATTGATTAGATTGATGTATATGCTTTGTGGCTACTGATTAAATTAGATTGATAGAATATACTTATAGGAGAACTATGAGGTGAGTGCTTTTCACTCATCCTCTTAGTTCTAGCCGACCTGTGACAATTTAACTGTCACAGGTCGGCTCAGTATATCGGGAGGGGAACGAACACATACCGGCGCTCGCTCACTTCTCGATCCTGTCACTGCAGAGAGCCGTGACAGGGGAGGGACTGGATTCCCCCCTCCCGGCACCGATCCTCCAGCGCTGACTGGCGGAACGGACGGGGGAGGGGGTGGGTACAGCTGGCTCTGCCTCTAGATAGGCAGAGCCAGCTGTCACCCACGCAGCTGGGCGGATCCAGACATAATTGTCGGGATCAGTTTCAGCTGTGGCGTCTCAGTATACCGCGAGCTGTAGCTCGCAGTATACTGAGCTTAGGGTGACGGGAGGACGCTGGTTTGTGTCCTCCTGTTACCCTAAGGAGAACTATGGGGAAATTCCCTAACCCCATAGTTCTCCTTTAAAGTTTTTGTGCCTGAAGTCCAGCGATCAGTTTTCTCATCCCTAGACTGTGATTGAAAGCTTGTTTCCTAAAAATCTGACAGCAGTTCAGTACAGGTTTCTGTGGGAATCAGGTCTGAATGTGGAAGGAGCCATCCTGTGCTAAAAATGCCGCTTTGTGATGGTGGTTCACATTGAGACCTGTGCTGTGCTGAAGTTGGATGTTTTAGCCTCAGCATAGGAAACAGATGGTAAGATTTTATGTTCAACTGAAACTTCAGTGGAAGCCTTTATTTTTGCATAGAGGGAGGAAGATTGCGACCCTAGTCAAATGTTCCTGTCATAGGGATTTCCCCTCACTTGCTGTCTCAGTGGCCACATAGGAAGCATGGGGAAAACTAGACCTAATATTAGATGTATTTTGTCACATTAAATGCATGCAGGCCAGATAATGTTTAAGGGGTCCATTTAGAAAAGTTCCGCCAGGCATATAGCCGGGTGAATAACGTTCACATGGCACTTGCACCCCTAGATGGCGATGGTGAGTACCAGGTATGCACCGATACTACGGATATACGGAAATTAGTATGCTCCGATCCTTACCTGCTATACCGGAACTTCCAGTCAGAGGGAAATCTCCCTCTGACCGCAAGTGCCGAGGGAGCATGGAGCCGGTTCCTTTCCAATCAGCAAGCCGGGCAGTGGGTTATGACCTGTCTCCCGGGTTCCTGATTGGCTAAGAAGCTGGCTTCACTTATTGCTAGGTAGCCTGGCTTCCTATCAGCAAGCCGATCATGTAATGACCCTCCTCCCGGCTTCCTGATTGGTCAGGAAACCAGGCTGCCTAGGAACAAGTGAAGTCAGCTTCCCAGACAATCAGGAAGCTGGGAGGCGGGTCATGATGTGCCGCCCGGCTTCCTGATTGGCTAGGAAGCCGGCTTCACTTGTTGCTAGGCCACCTTGCTTCCTGAACGATCAAGAAGCCACAGCGGCTTCACAGGCAATCAAGAAGGCAGGTGACGGATCATGATCTGCCGCCCGAATTCCTGATAAACTGGGCAAACGGCACCAGTGCTCGGTATGGGCTAGTAAAGAAAACAAATATCGGTACTCGTACCCAATACCGTAAAACCAGTATTGGTGCATCCCTAACCAATGCCAATTTTTTTTAAGACCGAGCACCGATGCTTTTCCTACCTGCCAATACCAATACCTTTTTTTTGTGTCATGTGACAATTTTTCTAAAACAATACAGACAAATGCTTTTAGGACAGTGGTGGAGCGCCAGGGTCAGATGATACAAATTTGACACCCCTGTCTAGGCTCGCGTGCCACCAGAGGGGCCTCTGCGGCACGCATGCCATAGGTCCGCCATTGCTGCCCTAGTAAACCAACTTGCTGCAGAGAAGGTCTCATGGTCTCTATGCAGAGGTTCAAAATGCCCCCTGCTGAGCCAGAGTTCTCTAATCAGCAGGGACAATGAACTGATTTATAGGTTTCACACAAAAGGGGGGTGTCAGCTCTCTGCAAAGAGACCACTGCTTCCTCACAGAGAGCAAGAGTCCTTTGTTGTAGCATGCTAGCAGAGGACAGGCCTTTCTACTCAAATTGTTTCTGCTTTCAAAACAAACTGTGAAGGCCCATTTACACCAGCCTGGTCTGCAGCAGTGCAGTAAATGCACATATGTGTTGTCTTAGGGAAACTCATTAAATGTAAAAGGCTGCGTAACACACCACAATGGACCAAAAATCGCCTATGAAACAGCCTCAGCAACTGTTGTAATGCACAGTAGTGGACTATGTGTTATGCAGCAAACCGAGTGCTCTGGGAAGGTGCATTGTGATGCTGTTCATAATGACAGGCACCCAGGGGTGCGCAATCTCTATTGCCCAATGCCCAGGACATGCAGTTCTGGGCACTGGGCAGGTGTTTTTTTTCTACGTTTAGCCCTGCTGCAGGCAAGCAGAGCTAAATGTAGAGCAGAGGAGCCGCTGGGCAGCTGTACTTGTAGCAGCAATGCTGTGCTCAATCTTCTGTATTGGAGGGCAAGCTTCATATAGAGAACCTGTCACCTCCGAACGCTATCCCATAGGGGCTTGTTAGCCTCTGGGTGATTAGAAATAAAGTTGAGTGAAATTCAAAAAGAAATAAAAAGTTAAAATAATACAGTAAATAAAATGTAAAAAATTGAAACCAACCCTGTCGTCCCTGTCATCTGCATGCAAATGGGCATTGTATGTGTGTGCTCCCCATTCCACCATTCCAGTGTGTGACATACTGTGGTAGCCGTGCAGCAGCGCTCTCTAACATGCACAATGTGCATTAAAGGGTAAGTTTACTTTCCTAAGTATGTTGATAAAAAGAAATTAAATTATCTGCTCATATCTGCCCCCCCCCATACTTACCTTTTTGGAGAACAGTCCTTCCCCTCCGCCGATATGGATGTGCTATCAATACCCTGTACTGCCGTCCAGCCTAGCCCTGTGCTATGGATTTTTAATTTTGCTTGCAAATTGCAAGTAGTGACGGGCTCGGGCGTGTTCGCAGCTCCACGTGCCGAGCACGCCGAAAGCTGACAGCGCACAGCGCCAATCACAGGCACTGACACATTTCTCGATCTCTGCAGCTGCGGACCGGGAACATGTCTCAGTACCTGTGATTGGCGCTGCGCGCTGTCAGCTTCCTGGTGGGCTCGGCACGTGGAGCTGCAAACACGCCCGAACCCATCACTAATTGCAAGTACTCGTTGGTCAGCGGGGTCCGGTGACCAATGAGAAACACTTCTTAGCACGGTTAAATAAGGTTTGGGTTAAAATAATTTTTTGTGTGACAAGTAGATTGGTTCCCCGTTTTAGTTCTTGGACAAGTCATTTTTAAAAAAAGTGTCCACACCCCTGGGCACTGCAGCACACATAGCACATGCATGCGGACAAGCCCTAAAACATTGAATACCTTTTGCTGTGATGCATCTGGAATGTATTTTGCTGATTTTAATGCTGAACTTTGAAAAACAAAAAATTGTGAGGAGACAGCACTTTATTGCATGTTATGTCTTTTCTGCAATAATACAAACTTACCTGCCTGCTCACAATCTTCTTTAGAATGTGCACTGAGCCGTGCATGCTGGCCGGGGACAGGCTTTTCTACGCAAGCTGTACCTGTTTTCTAATGAAAACAAACTGTAAGACTTCACACACCTTTTGTTTCAATACACCTGCATATTTTTTATTACGGGTATTTACACAGTGCTGACAATTTACACACCACATATTTACATCAGTCACTGCCCTCGAGGGCCTTACAATCTAAGGTCCCTTTATTGCATACTAGGGCCAATTTAGATAGGAGCTCATAAGCGTAACAGCTCGTCTTTAGAGTGTGAAAGGAAACCCACACAAGCACAGGGAGAACATGCATCTCCTGTGCAAATGGTATCCTGACTGAAATTCAAACCAGACCCCAGTGCTGCAAAGCAGACGTGTTAACCAGTAAGCCACTATGCTGCTCCATGAGTATGCTCAGCACACATTCCCAGCACAGTGCACTGCATGTTACATTATTCCAGCCCAGCCAACCGAAGATCCCAAACCCCAGAAGCTTGCACTCTACAATGCATGCAAGCTGGTGTGCAGTGTGTTGGGGCGATGTGATGTGTTGCTACAGCATCGCACTGTTTACTTCTTTTAAACCTTGTCACAAAATTGCCCTTTATTCAACTCTATGCACTGCAGGGCATTGGGATCCGTTGCACAAAAAACATAGAAAAAAAAACAGCTGCCCGGGGCCCGGTACTGCAGGTCCCGGGCGTCGGGCAATAGGAATTGCGCACCCCTGGGTGCCTGTCATTATGAACAGCACTAAACGCACCCTCCCAGAGCACTTGGTTTGCTGCAAAACACATAACCCGCTGCTGTGTGTTACAATGCGCTGCTGAGGATGTTTCATGGACAATTTTTGGTCCATTATGATGCGTAAGGCAGAATATTGCTGAGCCTGATGAAGGGGACCTTGTGTGGCCCCGAAAGCGCTTGTTTGATTGACATGTTTGTCCAATATATGGACACTTGGTCATTTTGAACGGAAATTCGGTGTGCTGGTGACATCCATTAACAATAATTATTATAGGCGGTGCCAACCGCGGTCACTGCGAGCACCCTCCCTGCTACCTGAGATACTCGGTAAGGAGTGCGACAAGCTATCTGCATACTGCATGTGATGCTGCATCGCATGTTGCAATGTTTGGTGCGCTGCAGTGATAATTTCTTAATGGAACCCCAACACACCTCGCTGTCACATGTAAGCTGTATTGCGCCACATTACATGGTAATCTGTTTCCATGCGATTTGATCTAAATAATAAATGCGCAATTTATCTGCGGTTGCTGCCTACCACAATGCACCGCGCAGCACCACTGCAATGCCGCATTAAATAAGACGGTTTTGGGGGTCCTCAGGGGCGGCTAGCAATACGGTTGCCCCCTGGCCAGTGATAATTGTACTTCTTGCCAATGGTATTAATAGGATCAGATTCTGTGTTTTCAGAAAATGTGGATCAATGTCTTTCACTGGCCATTGATCCAATTTAGGGATCGATGGCGATGCACATCGTACACACATTCCACATCATCGATCGTATGGGCCGGTAGGCGCAGTGACACCTGAGAGGGTTTCTAATATATGTGGAGTTGTCACCCTGGAGCTCTCTCCATGTGACTGTCACACGCCTTCTCTCTCTGAACTTGCATCACCCCCCTCTCCTCCCCCTCCGGCGGGAGCGCGCACAGAGGGTCCCGGGAGGCGGGCGCGCGCACTGATTGAGTACGGAGTGTCCAATGGGCGGGAGTGCGCGGCTCCGGCCTGTCTGTTGGCGGTGATCGGGTGAAGATGGCGCCGGGCGGATGGAAATCCTAATGACAGTCTCCAGGATCGCTTCTATCTGTACCATGGTAGGTGTGGGAGGCCTGGAGGACGGATCCAGGGGGAGGGCTGCAGGGGACGGCCAGACAGGGCGTGGGAAGAGGGAGGAAAGGAGTCCGCTCTGCGGTGCGCGGCTCTACGAGAGGCCGGGGATGAGCTGCGGCCTAATGCTGGATGTCAGCTGTCCGGTCAGGTGGAATGGGCAGTCAGAGAGCTCACTGGAGGAAGGCATGGCATCGCTTCATCTGGCCTGTCAGCCTTTACTACCACTCCCACCTGGCACTGTGACACCGGGGATGAGGGCACTTCCAGAAGAGAGAGAGAACTGCAGGTGGTACAGGGTGGGGGGGAGAAGAGAGAGAAAACTGCAGGTGCGCACAGGGCAGAAGAGAGAGAAAACTGCAGGTGGGCATGAGGGGGAGAAGAGAAAACTGCAGGTGGGCATGAGGGGGGGAGGAGAGACCTGAAAAAAAAAAGAGGAGAGAGAAACTGCAGGTGGGCACGGGGGAAGAGAGAGAAAACTGCAGGTGGGTACGGAGGGGAGAAGAGAGAGAGCAAACTGCAGGTGGGCATGAGGGGGAGAAGAGAAAACTGCAGGTGGGTACGGGGGGAGGAGAGAGAGAAAACTGCAGGTGGGTACGGAGGGGAGAAGAGAGAGAGCAAACTGCAGGTGGGCATGAGGGGGAGAAGAGAGAACTGCAGGTGGGTACGGGGGGAGGAGAGAGAGAAAACTGCAGGTGGGTACGGAGGGGAGAAGAGAGAGAGCAAACTGCAGGTGGGCATGAGGGGGAGAAGAGAGAACTGCAGGTGGGTACGGGGGGAGGAGAGAGAGAAAACTGCAGGTGGGTACGGAGGGGAGAAGAGAGAGAGCAAACTGCAGGTGGGCATGAGGGGGAGAAGAGAGAACTGCAGGTGGGTACGGGGGGAGGAGAGAGAGAAAACTGCAGGTGGGTACGGAGGGGAGAAGAGAGAGAGCAAACTGCAGGTGGGCATGAGGGGGAGAAGAGAGAACTGCAGGTGGGTACGGGGGGAGGAGAGAGAGAAAACTGCAGGTGGGTACGGAGGGGAGAAGAGAGAGAGCAAACTGCAGGTGGGCATGAGGGGGAGAAGAGAGAACTGCAGGTGGGTACGGGGGGAGGAGAGAGAGAAAACTGCAGGTGGGTACGGAGGGGAGAAGAGAGAGAGCAAACTGCAGGTGGGCATGAGGGGGAGAAGAGAGAACTGCAGGTGGGTACGGGGGGAGGAGAGAGAGAAAACTGCAGGTGGGTACGGAGGGGAGAAGAGAGAGAGCAAACTGCAGGTGGGCATGAGGGGGAGAAGAGAGAACTGCAGGTGGGTACGGGGGGAGGAGAGAGAGAAAACTGCAGGTGGGTACGGAGGGGAGAAGAGAGAGAGCAAACTGCAGGTGGGCATGAGGGGGAGAAGAGAGAACTGCAGGTGGGTACGGGGGGAGGAGAGAGAGAAAACTGCAGGTGGGTACGGAGGGGAGAAGAGAGAGAGCAAACTGCAGGTGGGCATGAGGGGGAGAAGAGAGAACTGCAGGTGGGTACGGGGGGAGGAGAGAGAGAAAACTGCAGGTGGGTACGGGGTAGAGGAGAGAGAAAACTGCAGGTAGGCATGGGGGGAGATGAGAGAGAAACTGCAGGTGGGCACTGGGGAAGAGAGAAAGAGAGAAAACTGCAGGTGGGTACAGAGGGGAGGAGGGAGAGAAAACTGCAGGTGGGTACGGGGGGAGGAGAGAGAAAACTGCAGGTGGGTACGGAGGGGAGAAGGGAGCGAAAACTGCAGGTGGGTACGGGGGGAGAAGGAGGGGGGAGGAGAGAGAAAACTGCAGGTGGGTATGGGGGGAGAAGAGAGAGAAATCTGCAGGTGGGCATGAGGGGGAGAAGAGAGAGAGAAAACTTCAGGTGGGTATGGGGGGAGAAGAGAGAGAAATCTGCAGGTGGGCATGAGGGGGAGAAGAGAGAGAGAAAACTTCAGGTGGGTATGGGGGGAGAAGAGAGGAAATTGCAGGTGGGTACAGTTGAGGGGTGTAAAGCTTCATATGGGTACAAGTGGAATAAAGCTGAAGGGTGAGAGAAGGGATAACCGTCAGGTGGTTACAAGTGTGGGAGGGGATAAAGCTGCAAGTAGGCATGTGTGAGGTGGGATAGCTACAGGATGGCATGGTATAAGAGGGTATATAGCTGAAGGTGGCATGGGTGAGAGGGGGATAAGCATCAGATGGCTGTGAAGGAGGATAATGATCTGGGGAGGGGGGTGAATAAAGCTGCAGATAGCCCCTCTGTAGGTGGCACACCTGTGTGAGCTAAGGTCAGCGGGTAGGTATAGGGATGGGCACAGATGTGAGTAGCAGAGTATAGCTGTGTGCATTGTACAGAGTCACCGGAAATGACATACAACATATCGGGAAGTGTCATGTGGAGGGTACAGGATCCACTGGGAATTCTGTGTCCCCGGCCGTAATCACAGAGCGGACCTGCTGTTTATGTAGAAGTCGTTTTATTTTCCTTGGAAGAAGAATAACATTACTGGAAGATTCTTCTTTATGGTTTGCTGTCCTGTGTGCTTACTAGGCTGCCGCTGGATGGCTCAAGTGCCACATCATACGTGTCCTGTGCCACATCATACGTGCCCAGATGCAGCCAAAGCTCCCCCAGCCATGATGAATAACCCAAACGTTACTGTAGGAGCAGGCAGGCCCCGTCATACTTGTACTTTGACTCATCTGCCACCAGGCATGGTGCAGGTACCTCGTGGTGTTTTTATTGCACCACTAAACCACTTTACATGTAGCATGTTGCGTACACATGATTTCTACTGCTCTGTGTTTTATAGTTCATTCACCTGTGCAGCTTGTCGTCGTCTGTATGATGACCATCAAACTTTTGCTTTCCGCGTATCATTCTGAAAGCGTAGCTGTATCATCGCTCACCTGTAGCAGCCACAAGGATCTTTCTTCTATTTATAATCAAATGTCCAAATTTTCCAGCAGCTCAATTTCTGCAGCCGGTTTTGTGTGTTCAAAGAGCACATATTTCTCTGTGGGAGGACGGTACAGGAGAAAAAGCCCATCCTGTTCTGTGTAGCGTGTCATTGGCCGTCATGAATGACATTAGCTGACATTAGCATGAAAATAGCCCGAGGACTATTGGTGTACATTCACATGCTTCCTCCTGAACACACAGAGCTGTGGCTGCCCCTTGCTCAGGGCTGAACACATCCCAGAGGCCATGTTGCGTAAGATATTGCCCGAGTTTTGGCACTGGAATGAGGTTCAGGGATGCTTATCTTGCCTTGGTTGTGCAATTTGTTTTCTTCACATGTTCCATATTTATTTTATAATAATCGTGTGTAATAAAATTCTGACCACTCGGCGATAATTCATGGGTGCTGTATGACAGCTGGGGTCTGGTTGCTGGTGATATTACAGTTAAAAGGTTTTTAAAGCAGAACTTGGGGGGGGGGGGAAAGGGTTAAGTGCTCGTTTTTGTCTAGGGAGGAAAACAACTAAGTTATACTCGCCCAATGCTTAGAGCCAGCCCGCTGTGATGGCGATCCCTCCAGCCTGTCTCCTTCCCTGCTGCAGCAATGGTATTTCCCTTGGTGTCCTCGTGTGCTATACTCAGTGTATAGAACCTAAGGGACCTCAGACTGGTGCAGTGGAGGGGGAGGGAGGGAGGCTCCAGGGACCGGTCTAAGAGCAAGTCGGCCCCGAGGATCGGGTAAGTATATCTTCTTTTAACCTAGACAAAGACGAACACTTAACCCTTGCAGTTTTGGGGTAGCCCTACTGCAAGGGTTAATAAAAAGTAGTAGTCGTTTAAGCTATTTCAAATGCTTCAAATTGTTAAGGGATTTTTCACACTATCCGGCCTGCTAAAAGGCAGCGTTTCAGCGGACAGGCTGGTGCGTTGTGACCACTCTGGTAATGTGCGTTGTATTGCAGTGAGTGTCAGTGCAGTGTCACTGTTTATATATTTTTATTTTATGTGGAGTGTACAATGTGCACGCTCCGTTCAGGTCTCCACTGCGATGCTGTGTGACGACCTGTGGTGGCATCCAGTGCACTGCCATAGAATGCAGCATGTTTGCATTCTATCGCAGCACGGTGCCCCGCCTATCACATCCGTGCTGTGCTGTGAATGGAACACATAGAGAACAATTGTTTTCTATGTATCCTAGTGGTGACCTGTTGCGGCATGTGTGTACGGGCCCTCAAAGTTTCACTCATTTTGCCTGATGAAGGGGATCTTGTGAGACCCTGAAAGTTGCTTTTTGATGCATTGCGCTATGTCTCATGCGTCCATAAACAGACGCCATTGATTCATTACTTGGGGTGCTGGTGTCTAATGTTATTCAATAAGCTATGTGTGTCTCCACAATCACATAGGAACAGCAAGGCATGTCACTTCCCTCTTCCCTGCTCCCCACTCCACCTTCTTCCTTTCTCTTCCAAGCTAGTAGATGAACAGTTGCTGAAGTCTGCTCTACCCTTTGTGATTTTGTATTGGACAGGAAAATCAGGGAAGCTGAGCTGAGAGAGTTGGAACTGTTAAGAAACACAATGAACATATTTGGGGAAAAATGTGAACGCATACTTTGCTGGGCAATGTGTATATTTGATTGATCTGGATTCATTATTGGAAAAAAAAGTTTTGAGAGTTTTAAGCTGGCCACACTCCTATAGATTTTCGAGTGGAAATGTTTGTTGCTGCCAAGAACCTTCTTTTGATTCTAGCGCAAATAGCCCATCATGCACAGACCAATGTCGGTTTCGATAATTGCTCGTTAGTTATACTAACTCACCGAATTTTGTCGATCGACAGAACGGATTTTTGTTTGCTCACATGCAGTGTTCTTGCTGCCAATTTTTTTTTTCCATACAAAAACACCACTAATTCCTCGATTTTCGTTCCATTAAAAAAAAAAAGTTTTCCAGCCTGACCGAGGAAATTCGTCCAGGAGTACAGTCATTAAAATCATTCGGTTCCCATCATCTGATTGTTATCGCTCGAAACCACGTTCATGTTCGATTTCCTAACGCGAATCGTAGAACGTATGGGCACCTTTATACTACTTTAAAAGCAGCAGGAATGTATTTTCCTCCCTGCTTTGTAATCTCTGCTCCTCTGGGATTGAATGAGAAATCTAACCGAGCAAGTCTCATGGTGCATGTGGCTGTTTTCTCACACAAACCGCATCAGCTGGAGGAGGCAGATGCAAAGGTTATACATTGCGCGTGTGCTTTTGTTTTCTGGCCTTAGGCGCAGGTGTCATAAGGTGTCTCCATACCAAGCATAGACCTCTGATGTACGTCTGTCGCTCAAGCCCTCTCATCTAGATGTGCATTGTTGTAGTAATCTGCAGTCATCCTGTGCAAAATCAGCAAGAGACAGCGATTGCTGTGTCCGTCTGTTGTAACTCTAAAGGTGCCCATACACCTGCCGATTTATCGTACGATAATCGCAGGTATTCCCGCGATCGTACGATAATCGGCAGGTGTATGGAAGGCGTGCGACCGTTTCCGTTTCCACTGTACCGTCGCACGTCTTTGGTCTCCCGAGCAGGCTTGAAACCCGCCGAGAATCGTACGATTGTCGGCGGGTTAGTGGCGTTCTCGGGAGACAAATGCCGCACGGGCCGGTGTGCGCAAGCGCACACTGCCCGTGCGGCATTGGAATCATCGGAAGCCCTCCCCTCAGCAGGGCGGGCTTGCGATGATCGCAAGTACGATCTGCTTGTCCAAGATGGGCAGATCGTACGAGCTTTTAATTAGCTTACAACCATCGCAAGGCGAAAGTCGTGCGATGGTTGTAAAGTGTATGGCCAGCTTAGGTAATAAGATTTCTCCTCATAAAGCATCATTTGCATGACCTGTCTTGTGGATGGGATCAGTGGCTCACAGGGTGGTGTAGCAGGAATGCAGTTCTATGCACCAGCTGCACCACGTCACAATAAAAGAGGAGAGGATTTAGCAGGGAGATTAGGATATTCTACAACCTGTTTTGTTGCCCAATATTTAATTGTGTTTGAGTGTAAGTATACCATGGCAGCCAGGGCCTCCCCACATGAGCTGTATAGTGGCTCTCAATGCAGTTTCACCGTTTGTATCTCAGAATTTCATGTGGAATGCAAGAAGAGGTAAGAAATGGAGTTTGCACTAAATAAATAAACAAGACACAGAAACATTTTTATACTTAGATTTTTATTTTTCCATTTCTATTTTGCACAATTGAATGAAGTCGTCGTTTTTCGATAATATATAAAAACACTTTGCATATAGCACTTAACTGAATGAGGAACATTATAGTTCCTCTAATATGAAGTGGCACTATTGAGTGCTAGGTAGATAGGGAAGATATGGATCAATAACCAGAGTAGGAGATATCATAGGGAGGGAGGGATGACAGAGTGATGGAAAGGTTGTTATTTGTGTAAGATATATTTTGTAAGTATGGCTGTATTTAAGAAATGAATTGTAAATGATATTGCTTGTTTTCTGTCTTAATGTGAACAAAATTTGGAATAAAGAATTAATATACAAAAAGAAATTGAATTTGGGGGAATTTATCAAAACTGGAGCAGCTAGAATCTGGAGTGCTTGCCCATGGCAACCAATCAGCATCTCTATTCAGTTTGCTTGGTTGAGATTTAAAAATGAAAGAGAGAAGCTGATTGGTTGCCATGGGCAAGCACTCCAGATTCTAGCTGCTCCAGTTTTGATAAATCCCCCCCCCCCCCCCATTGTCTTTAACCCCTTCGTGACTGACGACGTACAGTGTATGTCACCAGCATCGACTCTGTTTAAATTTGTAAAGCCGACTGTCGGTTTACAACAGAAGCGATTCTGGCGACTTACCTGTCGCCAGATCGCTTCTGTGTCCCGAGGAAGGGGCCGCCCCCCGCCGGACACCCCCGCCGTGCTTCCCAGGCTCCGTTGCCTCTCCTACGGGCCCGGGACCAGCGTCCTTGGTGTCCGCGGGGAGTTGGGGAGGAGGTCGACGAACTTCCGTTCATCGATCCCCTCCCCGTTCTATGGGACCGGGAGCGATGCAGATTGCATCACTTCCGGTCCCTGGGCTGTCAGTTCTGGGCTCCTGCAGCCCAGCTATAAGCTATTGAAGTGCGATCTGCACTTCAATAGCTTATTTCCAGTGTAAAGGTGACACTGGGGGTCTTTTGGACCCCCAGCATCACCTTAAAGAGTACCTGTCACCACCATCTGCTATCACATGGGGGGGCTTGTAAGTCCCCCTATGTGATAGCAGTCAAAGTAAAGTAAAAAACAAAACAGTTTTTTAAAATTAAATAAAATAAATCTAATAATAATTAAAAAAATGTTTTAAAGTCCCCCGCGAGCACGCGCGTGTGCCTACGTATGAAAACGACGAACGCGCTATACATGTTGGGTATCGCCGCGCACGCCGGAGTGAGAGCAATATTTCTAGGGCCGGTATTTTGGGGTATCTCTAAATTGATGACCTCTGGGGGCTTTTAAAGCGTCTTCTATGGACTTTTTGGGGTACTGCAGTTATTCGCCGTTTCACGGACGCACACAATTTGTAAACTGGGCATGTTGGGTATCGTTTTACTCGTAACCTCATCTTTTATATTCATTAAAAAATGGGTATTTTGTTGTGTTTTGGGGCATTTAATTAAATTTGTCACTAAATTTTGGGGTTTAATAAGGAATTGCGCTACATAAAAATTTGCAACTACCACCATTTTATTCTATAGGGTCTTGGCATTCAGAAAATATATAATGTTTGGGGTTTTTAAGTAATTTTCAGGCCTAAAATGTGGAATATAACATGGGTGCAAAAAATGGAAAACAGGCCTCAGTCATGAAGGGCTTAAAAGAAATGACAGCACTTTGGTAGTGAGAATGTATGTAGATACAGTGCTGTTAACACTGTATACATCCTGAATGGTAATAATAAATGTGATTGGATTTATAGAAAACCAAAAGAGAGAAAGTTACATTGCACCAACTTCAGCAAGCATACTCCCAGTGATTTTGACTGCAGTTCATTACACACAATTTACGTTAAAGTAAAGCCCTTAAAAACGCCCTCCTACATCTCCGTAGCTTTAGACGTTGTGGAGAAATTCATCATCAATTTTTGAAAGAGGCACTGAAATCTTAGCTGTTTTCCTATAACATTTTTTTATTATATTAGATTCCTAGCAGCCTGCTACGTCTCTAATGTGAGCACACAGAAGGTGGTTTTAAGCTGCTAAACTGACTTTATTCTTTGTGGTGATGATTGAGAAGAGAGAGGTCATGATAGAAAACAGCTGTGATTAGGCTTTGATGGAAACAACCTTTCATCATTTTGTATGACAGAAGTGTATGGAGCCCTAACAATGACCTTCTATTTGCTCCATTTCGGTCTGTAACATATGCTGCTGAAAGCATTTTAATGTTTCTGTTTGATAACTGAAAAAAGACCTATTGATCTTGTCAGAAATCCAGCGATCGGATACATTCCTCTGCTGTTCATCAGTTAGCATTTATCCCAGACCTCTCTATGGACTACAGAACACCCTCCAAGGTATGGGGATGAGGAAAGGGGGAGGTGTTCTGTTCCTTTTGTGGAGTTCCAACACTGCTCCTCCATAGACGCAGTGCATTGTGTGAACGTGGTCACCCAAGGACAGGAAGTACTAGTAGAATCAGAAGGTGAAAATAAAACGAATGCAGCCACCAGATCTAAGGGCCCATGCACACCACATCCAAATCGCCACCAGACCAGATTGTTTCTGGACTCAAAATGCTTCCTAATGTTATCCCTATACTATTTCTGGCCTCTGTTCACACCAGCGCAGTCCGTTCCAGACCAGGCCAGAAAAATACTGCTTGTCTCATTTTGTCTGGTCTGGAATGCACTAGAACTGCGGCAGGCTCACACTATTTTCCGGACCAGATCTGGGCCGGAAAATGTTGTGAACCTGCCCTAAGGGCTTCTTCACACGACGTCCGGATTGTGTCCGTACCAGAACCGTGCACTCCTGCACCCAAAATGCATTCCAATGTATCCCTATGTGTTTTATGGGCTACAGTTCTCGCGTCCATTCCGGTCCCGACAGAGAAAATACTGCATGTCACATTTTGTCCGGTGCGGAAACGCACAAGCGCGCTAAAACGCAAAAAAACGCACTGCAGCTAACATACTGACAGCCCCACTCCCAAAAAATGTTTTTTTACCTGAACGCAGTAAAAACGCGTAAAAAACGCACTGAACGCATAGCACCGCGTCTGCAGATCTGGACCAGAAAATCGTGTGAACAAGCCCTAGGGACGTATACGCTGCAATGTATTACATTTGTGTTCTTAGTTTCAGATCTGCTTTAACACGTGATGCCTGAGTTGTTGAACGGCTTCTTCCAGCAGAGACTTCTCATCCTGGTGTTATGACAGAGTCTCAGTTTTTATTGATTTTGTCAATAACAAATGTAACAATGCAAAACCTGATCTTTCCAGTAGACTCGTTTGTATTGATGTGCACTGGGTAGTAAAAATGGGACATGCTACATTAAAGCACATAACAACATGTGACAATGTATCACAGCCCATGCTAAAGGCCACGTGCACCTGTCTGACCGTGTTTCATGTTACGCCTATATTTAAGGATTACCATGGTCGGGTCCCAATCCCCCAATTTACCTGAATCATGCAATTCCTCTCTGTGCTTGCTTGTTTACATGGCTTTGCCCACACAGCCGCGTCATCCATTCACAGTTCTTTTGACAGGATCTGTGTATAGAAAATCTACGGACAGAGGGACTTGTAGTTCTTAATGGAATACAAGTGTGGTTATGTCACCGCACTTGTAGTCCATTGACACTTTCTCCTGTCCACATAAGGGCCAGTTCACACCAGGAGCTAATGCACCGCGGCTGGTGTGCGGATGTCAGACACAGTGCTGATGCGCCAATTCCTGCACATCGCACTGTGCCTGCACCTGACAGTGTAAATTTCCTTGTCTTGTATTGGGGCCAGAAACAACGGCCAGCACAGCCCCAACGCATCTGGTGTGAATCGCCTTACTGAATGTTCTTACCTTGGTATTGACATGGACAGGAGGAAGAGTCTGCAGGTGCCAAAGTATTGCACCCGCGATTCACTTATTGTGGTTGCAATGCTTTACTAGCTCCTATTCAGCATATGATTTAATGCACGTTTTTTCTTCTTTTCTGAAGAAGTGAGCATTTATTTCTTTGAAAAAGGTGGAATTTCCCTTTAAGAAAAGAGAAATACAGTGGTACCTCGGTTCATGAACTTAATTCGTTCCACGATTCTGGTCGCTTACCGAATCCAATTTCCCCATAAGGTTCAATGTAAATAGGGTTAATCCGTCCTGACCCCTACGAACGTGGCCGCGAACCGATTTTGGTCGCAAACGGAATCAAATTTTCCCATAGGGTGCAATGGAAGGGCCCGTTCACACCAATTGCAGTGCGTTCCGGCCGGCTCACTTTTTAGTGGGGCAGGAGGGGGCGTGGCAGGCCAATGAAGTGAATGGCATAGCCACGCCCTCCGGCCGCAATGCGATCGCCCGCACAGGATCGCATGGCACGTTGTGCCTGTGGTCCGGTGTGCTGCGATCAAAATGCTGCAAGCACTATTTTGATCGCACCGGACTGCAGGCACAATGTGCCTTGCGGCCGGAGGGCGTGGCTACTACAGCCATTCACTTCAATGGCCCGCCACGCCCCCTCCTGCCCCACTAAAAAGTGAGCCGGCTGCAATGCGAACCAGTGCATTCCGGCCAGATTTGGGCCGGAATGCACTGCAACTGGTGTGAACGAGCCCTTAATGAGCTTAATCCATTCTGAACCATATGTAAATTAATTACTGCTCTGCACTTTCTTTTTACCACCATGCTTGCTCTGCACTTTCTTTGGAGCCATGCTGGATTGAATAATACTGTACAGTACTGTATGTGCTAAAAAGCTTCACAGCAAGTGTGCACAGCTTTGTCTGCAACCGCGATCTCGGCTAGAGGAAGCCTTAACGACGTGTCAGAGCGGGGAAGATGGCCGCGTTTGTCATCCGATTTAGAGGTTGCAAACAGAAGCAAAATTTTGCTGAACTTCCTGTTCGCGAACCGAATTGTTCGTGAACAGAAGCGTTCATGAACCGAGGTATTACTGTACTATAGTAACCAGCAAGAATCTACCTGATCCAAGTTACATAGATGGAGATCTAATTGGTTATTAGGGGTTTCTGCGCTTACCATGTGGTCTATTAAACTTTTCACTTGTTTTTAATAAGTTGGTAGGAGTAGTTGTGCTGACTGGTGTTTTGATCAGAACACTGTCACAGTGAAGTCAGAAGTCTTTTTTCCACACGTTAGAAGTTGTGGATTAAGATTTGAAGGACATCAGAAGGCAGGCAGAGTAAACAGGCCAAGCGGTGACCTTGCAGCATTAATATTCCTTTTAGCCTGTAGTATGTTCCAGTGCTTTCTACTAATTCTCATGTTTTTCTGTTTACGCGCTCATAGAGCAGATCACAAGATTTAAGATGTAATACAAAACATTTCATCTGCAAAACCCAAAGGCAGGGGCATTGATGTGATGTGATCATCCAGTATTTGGATGTGCTAGTTATCACTCCGGGTATTTAGTATCTGGGGAAACTGCAGAGATGGAAGGCTTGTTCTCACAATGCAGCGATGATTATACTGCACATACGCCATGTGTTAATCTTACCCATGTTGGTTGAAGTGCCCATTCTTAAACTGGTCATACACCTATAGATTATCTGCAGACTTTCTATGGTCAGATGGTAAAAGTGCAACAGATTCCTCCATCTACGCTAAACTGTGTGGATGGAGGAATCTCCCACTGGGCCAAGCTTCCTTATCCTGCTAGTCGGCCCCGATGGCTGTCAAAACACCTGAACAATGCCTGCATCCAATCAGATTGTTCAGGTATTTAGAGAGCCAGCGGGACCGACTAGCAGGATAAGGAAGCTTGGCCCAGTGGGAGATTCCTCCATCCACACAGTTTAGTGTAGATGGAGGAACCAGTTGCATTTTTTCTATCTGGCCATAAATAAATCTGCAGATAATCTATAGGTGTATGGCCAGCTTCACTGTTGTTTCGGTAATGTTACCTCTATACACATTACTTGTATCAGAGCATTGGGGTGGCATTCAATGTCTCCATAACACACTAAGGGAATGTACGTGTTACAGGTCATAGCAACATACGGTAAAGTACTACTGTGTGTTGCATTGCATGTGTTTTTGGATGTTTTGGTGCCTTGCCAACCCATTCATTGCTTTGAACACCTGCTGATGGCCTTTGTTTGGTCCATTATTTTCTTCCAGGAATAAAGAGAAACTATGGCCAAAACATTTTTGGCTTTAGTTCTCTTTTGGGTCACAGGAGGACATTTACTAAAGTCCTCCTGTGACCCACAACTCAGCATATAGCGGGTTACTGCCTGCTATTTGCTGACAGTGCAGAGCCACGCAGCAGCCAGGAAAGATCCTGGCATGATTGACAGCTGTGCCCGCCCCCTCCCCTGTCTGTCCCAATAAGCACTGGAGAATCGGAGTGGGGGAGGGGGGGGGGTGGCTGACAGTCAGCGCTCTGTGCATGGAGAAGATCCTGAATTGAGTGATCGGCAGTTGGTTCTTGATCTATGAGAGCTGCAGTGTCCCACATCGGCTCTAACTATTGGGACGAGTGTATTTCACTCTCCACATAGTTCTTCTTTAAACAGTGCCCTATGATGGAAGTAACTTGATCAGTAGAAGTTCTTGGCTCAGGCTCAGCCATAACATACGTTTGCATAACTATGCATATACTGTATGAGGACATGTGTTCTGCTGAAATCTACCCTCAGTATGCAGACACCAGCCAACCTGACACACAATCGAGGCTCCTGTCTGCAGTAATAAAAGAAGGGAGTTCTGTAGATCTGGTCCCACACATCGTTATATGTACATCGTCGTCTAGTGCTGGGGTGGGCAAACTCTGGCCCTCCAGCTGTGGTGCAACTGGTCTAGTGGCTGAAGAGGAGAGTGGCATATGTGTAAGGAATGTCGGAATGCCAGGTTTTATCTATTTTTAGGAGGAGAGAGGACAACATACGGAATGTTTGTATTTGTCTGTATCTCTGTCTTCATTTATTGATGGTTGTTGTCTCTAAAATTGTAGCAGATTTCTTTGCAAGGTTTTGTCTAAATACAAGAGGCATGCGTATACTTTCTTGAATCTTGCTGTGCTTTGTGTATCCTCCAGATCTGCGCATCATCCAGCTTTACTTTTGTGCAGGAGTTTCCTGTAATGAAGACCTGTCACTGGTGTTCTTTCTCCTTGTGCAGGGTGACTGGTCTTGTATCCGCCCCCTCCTGTAGTTTTCTGTAGGCGGCCTTTAGTGGGTGGGGTCTGCTTGACCCCTCCCACAACTGTTCATGGCACAGGCTATGTACAGCACAGTGGTCATTTCACTGCTGCTTTAACAAAGTAGTAAGTGGGCTTGCAAAGGCTTAAATTGGGCCAAATTGCTCACAAATCAGATTTTATATTATTTGTGGCTGTTGAGGAATATATTTAAATAAAAGTTTAGAGTTGAGCTTTAGGGGGAAAGTTTCTAAAATCGTGTTTTTGTTGTTCTTATGTAAAACTCTCTTCAGGCTTTTGCATTTCATTGGATGGCGAAATGTCCACCCCAGAGGTGTAACACTAAGTGTGGGTACGATGCCCTTCCAGACATCCGGTTTCAGACATTTGTTTAGTTTGCTAATATTTATCATGCTGGCATGTGTCACAGCACTTGGCAATGCCAGGCATATACTGGCATATGTGTTTCTGAGTGTTGTGAAAACATTTTATGTGTTTTATTCCAAGTTTTTGGTGCATGTTGTGGTGTTTTAGGCCCGGTGCAGACCTGAGCAATCCAGGATCGCACGGTTCCGCACAATGCAGACAGCAATTGCCGCGCGGCCCCATTGATTTCAATGGGGGGTGGCATCTGCGTGGCAATCACAGAAAAAAAGGTACATGTACCTTTTTTATTTTGCGATAGACGACATGCGGCTGTTTTAGCCGTGATCGTTTTCGGTTGCACGGGTGGAATTGCGACGAGAAACCGTTTGATCCACCCGGCGCAACTGGGGTGACATTAGAAAATAATGCCACCCACAGCGCGACCATCTGTGCTGGGTGACTGCGCGGATGCGTGCACGATTGCCACACGGTGAGGTGTTGCCTAGGTGTGCACCGGCCCTTAGACTGTGTTCACACCTGAGCGTATTTTCTCAGCTCGTTTTTCTCGTGGTTTTTAGTACGCTTTTCTGTTCAGTGAAAAGCGTTTCACTGGTGGTATGATTTTTTTTCTTTCCTTATTTTCTCTATTTAAAAAAAAAAACATTTTTTTTCCCTCACTTTCAAACTTCCCGCTGGCTCTGCCCCCCTGTAAGGGACGGAACCCGGAAGTCGGCAGCCGCCAGAGGACACAGCGGGGATCACGGACAAGGTAAGACCTGTACGCTGTATTCCCGAGTGTGTCTCGGGGTTACCGCTTTGTTAACCCCGATCCACACTCAGGAATATCAATGGAAATGCGCGGAAAAACGCCCCAAAGAAGCTCCTGTACTTCTTTGGGCGTAGGGCGTTTTTCAGCGCGTTCCTACGCACTGAAATACGCCCAGGTGTGAACCAGGCCTTAGGGGTATTGAGTAAGTGTTTAGAGGATAAGTATACTTTCCACAAAGTGCCCTTATCTATTCTTGGTATGCAGTGTGGCAAATGTTTGTAAGTCATGCGATTATGTAGAACTATAAATCCTTTTGGCAAGTTATGCAGTAAACTTATATGTATTTAAGGCCTCATTCACATGGGTGTGTATTACCTCTTACATCGTGAAGGTTGTTGATGCGCCTGGAGCTGTTGGAGCTCATGTAAGTCTATTAAAATGCAGGAGCTGTGCGCCCTCGCACGATACTTCCCAAACCTCTGACTTTTTACAGGAGAATACAGACGATGTATGACCTTGGACAGAGACATGATGGATCCAGTTCCGTGCACCATCTGTGTGCGGCTGTAAGGATGCACAGATCTTTTATCTCCATAAACTTACATGAGCTGCCCGCACGCTTCTTCACGCAGCTCCGGACGCATCAACTGGCTCTTCACGATGTACAGAGCAAACACGCTCCCGTGTGAATGAGGCTTAAACGTTTGCAGGGAAATCAACTTTAAAGCCGAGCTCTGCCACCACTGTATTATGTCTTCACAGTACAGATATTAGCTATTAAAGATTCCCTTTTGTTGGTGTTTTTTTTTAGTCTGCATTTTTAAATGTAAAGGTGCAGTCACATAATCTCTATCCCTATACATAGGACCAGGCTGGCTCTTCTTTCTGCTGTCTTTCAGCGCATCCACAGAAAATCTGGCCAATTTGCATTTCCAGTGTTTTAGGGCTCCTTGAACTCTATGCCATGAAAAAAATCCTTTTAATGCAATCTAACATGTACATCAGGTCTTCAGCGCTCGTAACACCAGGGAACTTGTTCACCCCGCGCCTTCCACACGGCCACAGAGTTCACCGGGAATGGCTGCTCTCCATAAGGAGTATGAGATCTCCTCCACACCACATGCCAGAAACAAAAATAAGAAAAGTGCCTTTCCCTCATGTGATAAGTGTCTGTTTGTATTTTAGTGCCTGACACAGAAAAATTATCCAATTTGTGTTGCAAAAAAGCCTTCAAAGCCCGTTTATATTTTCACATTGCCCTGACTTGCAGCAAAACCTGAGTGGCCATACATGCGTGTTGCCTATCATTTTTTAATGGCACCCCAGAGTGCATATTCAATTAAAAAAGCTTAGTCTCTGGGCTCTGGTGTCCATGTATCTCTGGTGGCTGAACAAAGTAAATCAGAACATTTTCTACATCCCTTTCACACTTCCCTAGAACCACATTGGCTGCAGTCTGATGTATCCTACTGAGTGCAGGGAAAGCACTGATCGTGCATTTGAAGTGCTTCTACCACCATGGCTTTGTACAAAACAAACATTCTAGGTAGGTCACAGTGCTCCTGGTGATGGGCCTGTAGCATGATTGTATCTTTACACCCAGGTAAATTAGCTGTATAGGTCCAGCGACTCTTTTTAGTGTTTTGTAAGCTGGAATTTACAATGCAAAGCAGACAGGAAAATGTATGAACATTCTGTACAGGTAATACATGGGATATACATTAAGTGGTCAGTCACTAGGAAATCGCTGATCATAAGAGTTTCTAATATTGTCAAACATCTGACTTACCTTGAGCTGACCAAAGACAGGCAGATATCTCCCCAAGAACAACGTCAGAGAGATCTGGCTGACCGGCAATGATCTGGACAATGACAGCAGCTCACATACTGTACTTCTGCTGGACAAGTTGTACTCTCTCAGTGCAGCCAGGCCAGGATCAAGGATGCTATTAGAGGCATTTTATTTAATTTATGACTAAATGCAGCTCTATTTTAGCCCATGTCCATGTACGTTGTGGTGTTTTATATCTATATTATAGAGCAATACTCGTGGAGCATAACAATAAGATGCCACAAACCTGCTTTCGGAGAGTGCACATAAATTTATTCTATTGGCCCGAATAAATGAATGTTCTTTCAAATAGAAATAGTTTAGGTCCATACCCCTCTAAACGATGCATACACGTAATTACTTACCAAAATGTGAATTTTTTTTACGCCAGATATCGCTGCCAGCTTCCAGCAGAAAGATCCAGGGAAGATCGGAGTATTTTAATAAGCCGGTGTGCATGAGCATTTACAGGTGCCTCTTGTTACCCGGGAAACTCTTTATTGTCCTTGTGATGCAAAAAGCAGCATGATAAACCCTAGCTCAAAATCACCTTTAGGAAGCTGCCATTGACCGGCCACATTCAGTAAACAGTGCAAGGAGCAAAGCTTTAATTTCAGTAATCAAGAAGAGTTCACTGAGCTGTATTTGGGCCAGAGTATCATTTGCTGATATGGGTACTGCGCTTTATATATTTGGCACCCTGCTGTTTTTCACCTTTTAGGATAAGCCTGACAGTTGTTTGTAAATATCTTAAGACTGCATTTTTCATGTGGTGCATTTCAGATGCATTTATACGTGTTTTACATGCATTGCCTTCTTTTTCAAGGTGCATTTTGTTCAAAACGGCATTTGGCCTCATTTACACGGATATGCACAGCTGTACAGCATGCATGTCCATGCAAAAACCTGCAAACGGGAGGGGCAGCTGCTGGCTTGCTGACTTTCTGCATCCATTTCCAGGGGGCGTGCATCCATACCTGTACGGATATGGAAGTTCCGGTCGGCGTGTCATTCAGTTGAACAGGCAGCTAGACATGGCTACACGTAGCAGCTGCCCCTCCCGAGCGCAGGCTTCTGCACAGATCTGCACTCTGCATGGCTGTGCACGGCCATGTGAATGAGGCCTAAAACAAGAAGGATTTTTTATGGGCTGCAGACATATACACTGAGTGGCCAGATTATTATGACCACCCCATCAGTACTTCATTGGGCCACGAGATGACTCCACGAGATGACTTCGTTGGGGCGCCTCGTGACTCCACGAGATGTTGAAAGGTGATGCGAGGAATCTGACACTGCACTGTTGCCCTTCTGTTGTCTTGTACCAGTCTTGCCACTCTCCATTCTGCCCTAACATTGACTAGTCGCTGACGGCCACAATTCGCATGTTCAGACCCAGATTTTCGGCTGACAGTCCAGTCTTTAAACACTTTAACAACAGCAGCTCTTGAACATTTAGGCTGGGTTCACACCTAGGCGTATTACGCATGCACGTCTGTCGCGCGACCGTCACGCGTTTTTTTTACCGCGATTCGCGGTAAAAAAAATCGCGCGACCGTCGCGCGATTCCGAAGGCTACTTGGCTGTATCCCAATGGAAAACGCCCTCCAAAACGGCCCAAAGAAGTACATGTACTTGTTTGGGCGTCAGCCGTTTTGTAGGGCGTTCAGACGGGCGGAAATACGGAAAGGTGTGAACCATACCCATTGAAAACAATGGGATTTTCATGGTTGTACGTTTTGTAGAGCGTTCATAGAGCGTTGAACGCCCGACAAAACGGAAAGGTGTGAACGGGGCCTTAACGAATTCTGCTGTTTTGCTGATACTCGCTCCATGGCTCCAAGCGCCATCCCACATTCAAAGGCTGTTAAATCGCGTTGTTTACCCATATCTTCAGAAATAAATCACTTCTACTGTCGTGGTAAACAACCTGCTTCCCTATTTATAATGGTCTGGCCCTCTAGCAACTTCAGCGCCAAATTATAGCTAATTATAGCTAATTTGCCTACAAACATCAGGTGGTCATAATAATCTGGCCACTCGGTGTATATACCCTTCCACTGTGTAATAGCGGTTGAACTACAGAAATCCATGACTGGAGAATAGACCAGCAGATTGCAACCAAGACTAGAATGTTCATCCAGACAATTTAAAATCTTTCTAGATGGCAGCCAGCCACCCTGAAAACAAATGATTTTTGTATTTAGGTCTAAAATGGCATAGTTAGGAATTGTCATCAACTGCTGCATGTACACGCCTGCTAAGAGGGGCCACATGGTAAAAATATCTGGATTTACTTCTGTGAGTTATGCTGGGGTGGGGGATCTGTAAAGGACATCACTCCCTAAAAGTATAGTTGTCCTTTAGGGCCCCTATTCACTTCTGTCCATTGCAGTGCATTGTAGTAACTCATTAGTGTTCAGTGGTATCCTATCGCAGTATAAGCCTGGCTTCACACCTAGGTGTACCGAATATGCCCGTTTGCCGCGCGTTTCGTGCGGCACATTTTTACCGCGTGCGACAAACGCGGGCTATCCGGCTGTATCCTAATGGATACGCACAGCAAATACGCCCCAAATAAGCTCCTATACTTCTTTGGGCGTAGGGCGTTTTGCAGCGCGTTCCTACACGCGGTAAAACGCCCAGGTGGGAACCATGCCCATAGGCAATCATTGGTTTTCACATGTTGAGCGTTTTATAGCGTGTAGGAACGCACTGTAAAACACCCAGGTGTGAACCAGGCCTAAGGCAATGCACCCCCAACGCCCAAGCATTGCAATACACGAGAATGCATAAAAATAGTGCTTGTTCTTTTTTTTTCCGTTTATGATTGTGCGTTAGTGGAACACAATCTGATTGGATGCAGGCATTGTTCAGGTGTTTTGAGAGCCAGCGGGGCCGACTAGCAAGATACTGAAGCTTGGCCCAGTGGGAGATTCCTCCAGCCACACAGTATGGCGTAGATGGAGGAATCTGTTGCAGTTTTCCATCTTACCATAGAAAATGTGCAGATAATCTATAGGTGTATGGCCAGCTTTAGACTGTCAGCCCTTCTGTACCTGTTTATCATTCATCTGAACATGACTGCTGACATTGGAATATAGGCTGGTCATAAAATAAAACCTGCCACGTTCTGAGCACATGATGAAGAAATAAATCAGCAGAGGTTACTTTCAGTGAAAGCCATGTGTCCAAACCAATCAGTAGATCAGTGAAATAGGCTGCTGACATTCTAGGCTTCTAATCTCTACTTTTCATATATTAATCAAGCTTGGCGCTGCTCATTCCAGGTTCTAGGTTGGTCCTACATTGGGATGGACCGGCTTGTTTACCAATAGAGGAGCTCGATAGCAAGCCAAGTGTGACTTTAACAGGAAATGTTGATATTTGTATGAAGTAAACTACCTGTAAGTTTGGATCTATTGATTGCTTTGACATGCAGTTTTAGGATAGTATCGTGTGTGTACGTGAAACCCCATTTACAAGAACTTGGCTTTCAGTGAAGGGCTACTCTTTGGTTTTACCTTCTGCTCATTTTCAATTGCAGCGGTATCTAACAGGGCACTTTAATTTTTACGTTTGGTTGGTGCTTATTTATAATTGACCATTTATATTTTCACTAAACCTTCTTCACATTGCTGCACACCCCTTTACACTTCTAGAAAATGATGTATAAAAATGTAACATATATTTGCAGAGACTTTAGGACAAATATCTCTCTGGATCTACTAATTATTTTGATTATCTATCTATCTATCTATCTATCTATCTATCTATCTATCTATCTATCTATCTATCTATCTATCTATCTATCTATCTCCTTTTTATTGTTCTGTCTATCCTTATCAATCTGTCTTTACATTTATCTATATGGACTGGCTTTGTTCTGCTTTGTAGGTTTATAGCTCAGAACAAACCTCTTTAAACCTTGCGAGGACATGCTGTCTTGTCACAGACAATAGATAGCTGTAAAGGTGGCCATATACTCTACAACCATCGCAAGACTTTAGTCTTGCGATGGTTGTAAAGGGATTAAAAAAACGTACGATCTGCCTATCTTGGACAGGCAGATAGCTCTCTCGATCATCGCAAGCCCACCCCCCTGAGGGGCGGGCTTCCGATGACCGCAATGCTGAACGGGCAGTGTGCGCGTGCGCACACACGGGATTTTCCGCGATTCTCGTACGAGAATCGTGCAGTGTATGGGCACCTTAACAGGGATCAGCGATCACAGACATGACTGAAGTAGGACACAGCTGATGGGCCTGAATTGACAAATTCTGAACTTGAAACAGTCGAAACATTTGTACGTTCGAGGCCCGGTTCACATTTGGGCGATCGTGTAGATGGCTGCACGATCACGGAATCACGCACAACCGACGATCACGCTTGCTGTGCCATTTATTTCTAATGGCACCCCAATTGTGGCCGTCAAATCGCGCTGTTTTCCGCCGCAATTCGATGTGGGCAATCGCAGCAGAAAAAAACGTGTGCATCGTCAAAAAAGGTACACAGCAAACGCTGTCCGAGTAACGCGCGTCCTGAGATCGCTGCGGTGTGAACCAGGCCTGAGTGTGTCTCATCAATTAGAGTTAAGCTAACCAAACACGCTAGATTTTATTCGTTTATACCCGTGGGCTAAACAAGAGAAATCATTTTAATTGCCCCACCCATGCCTGGACTACCTGTTGGCAGGTGCAGAATTCTCATTGAGAGCTACAGAAATTCCTTGTTTACAGTGATTGACTAAAGTTAGGGACGCACAGATAACAAGTACCGTACTTGGTACAAGTACAGATACTTTTCCAGCTCCAAGACTAGACCAGAGAAAAACTCAAAAGTTAGGAGGCAGCTGTTATTTATAAGGAGCACACGGAGCTCCTGAGATTTGTGCATCCCTGTGTACTGATACTTGTCCAAGTACTCACAGATACAAGTACTGATACATTTTTGTTTATTGTCATGTGACAGTTTTTCTAAAACAATACAGACTAATGATTTCAGGTCAGTGGTGGAGCGCCAGGACCAGGTCCCAGCTGCAACCCTAATAGTTCTCGTGAACATGCCAAGTATCGGCACTAGTATCTGAACATCCCTAGTTCATAAACGGTGCAGAGACAAACCAGGAGCGCAGCACAATGGCAGCTGACTGGGTGACAGTGTGGGCAGAATGATGAATGTGTTTGGCTGTGACAGTCACCAGCACCCCCCAAATATTCATTGCACTGCATCCTAGGAATTTCGTTCTGACGTTTGTTTAAAGTGTTATATTTGTTTACTGGCTAGATGTTACGTGTGCTGGAGACATGCAACTTACTTTAAAAGTTATTGATTGCAGAGACACACTGCAATTAGAGCTGCAGCTAACGATTATTTTCATAATCGATTAGTTAGCCGATTATTAAGTTCGATTAATCGGATTTAAAAAAAAAGTCTCCAGTGATGGACTACTAGTTTGTATTGAGGTTGTAGTCCATCACGGGAGCAAGCTTGGAGCAGTGGAAGTAAAAAAAAAAAGTGTGGTGTGCAATATAGTACATTATAAAGCGGCACAGTGCAGAATACCAGCAGCTAAGTGTTGCTCTTGCAGATTTTGGTCTTACCATCTTTTTGGTGAAATTGCTGTCAATGGAAACAGGAAGTGAGGGAAATCATCTCTAACAGCACACAGCACAGCAATAAAAAAAAAAAAAACCCCAACAGGGATTCGAACCCTTCCCCAACCTCTGTTCTCCCAATCTGAGACTAAAAATCTGTTTTATCTGGACATGCACTTCATTGCATTTTAGAGCTAGACACAACCTGAACTCCAGTGGTTTTTATTTACAGTAGAAGGCTCTAAACTTTTGAGGGCTCAAGCTTCTGAAATTGCCTCTTAGATTGCAACAATTGCTTCCTTAAAGTCTATGTAAACCTGAATATCTCTTATTTGCTTCAGGGCTTGTTCACATCAAGTGCAGAGCAGTTTAAGAACGCATCAAAAGTGCATCTAATGTATTCCAATGGTATTTTGGGCTCAAGATCACACCACAGCGTTCAGTTCCAGTGCATGTGGAAAAACTGCAGCAGGCACTATTTTTTTATGCTCTGGAACGTTACAGAATGCATGCAAACACTCTGGAATGCACTGGACTACACCTGAAAGCCCATTTTAGGCTAAAAACAGACCGGAACGCATCAAAAACGTGTCAAAATGCACTGCATATGCAGAAACTCATCCAGATCTGGTCTGGATTTGGTGTGAACAAGCCCCCATTTGCTCTGTTATGGTTGAAAATGGTAGACAAATGAATATGGAATTCAGGAGCCAGTCTGTCCAATCCAGGAGCCAGCAGGATTGTTTTTAGGAGCCAGTTCCATTGACCACAACTAGAGAAAAGCTCAAAAGTTAGGTGCCAGTTGTCATCTTTAACCACTTGCTGACCAGATGTTTACACCCCCTTCCTGGCCATTTAGGAAAAATTACTGAAAATTTTTGGGGAAAAAAAGTTTTTTTTACATTTATTACAATTATTATTACCCAATTTTTTGGTAAAATATAAAAGACGGGGTCACGTCGGGTAAATAGACACCAAACATGTCAAGCTTAAAAAAAAACAAAACTACCATACCCAAAATTGACCATAGACGAAGCTTAAAAGCTTTTACCACTCATCAGTTTAGGCTGGGTTCACACCTAGGCGTATCGAATATGCGCGTTTGTACCGCGATTCGTGGTTAAAAAAGGCGCGACAAATGCGCGTTTCCGAGGACTAATTGGCTTCATCCCAATGGAAACGCGCGACAAAGACGCCCCAAAGAAGCTCCTGTACTTCTTTGGGCGTAGGGCGTTTTGTAGCGCCTTCATACGGCCTGTAATACGACCAGGTGTGAACCATACCCATAGGAAATAATGGGATTTCGGTGTTTGAGCGTTTCGCAGAGCGTTCGAACGCGCTACAAAACGCCCAGGTGTGAACCAGGCCTTAGTGTTATCAGTGATTGATGGCCCTAAAATTATTGCTCTCACTGCGACATTCGCGGCATATGTAACCTGTGCGGCGTAATGGGCGCAATCGTTTTCGCAGGTATGCGCACCTGTTTGCATGCGTGTATGTATGGGTTGGGACTTTTTTTCCCCACTTAACTTTATTGCTATCGCATACGGGGCTAAGAAACCCCCCTATGTGATAGCAAAATATGTGGTCCTCTTTATGGAGACATCAGGGGTCTCCAGGACCCCTAATGTCACCTAGGACCCCCCTGAAGAAGCAGAGATCTGCTTCATCAGCTTCTCTCCAGCATCTGAAGCTGGAGAGTGACACGAGAATGCGGAAGTGATGTAATATACATCACGTCCACATTCTGACACCGGAGAGGGGACCGGAGGGAGATCGTGTACCGACCTCCCTCTGATCCCCTGATGGAAAGACACTATCCTGGTCCCGAGCTCACAGCGGGCACAGCGGAGCCCGGGACCAGCGGGAGGGGACACACGGGCCGGCAGCTTATACATCGCTTGTGTGTTAACGGGCATCGCTGCCTGTATTAAAATTTTGTCTTTTCCGCTCGCGCGCCGCACGAGTGGGCGGGGCTAACAGGCCGTATATACACGGCCTGTTACATCCATGAAGCTCCCGGCCGGTTGTTTTTTTACGTCAGGCCTGGAAGCGGTTAAGGAGCATTGGCTATCTGGCTCTTGAAAGTTGTCCAGTGGTAAAACAGGTATAACAAGACACTTTCAATGCACAAGTGCAGCACATACCTGTTGATTTGTGAGCTGGTAACCTCCTATGCTTTCTGCTTGAAGACGAGGAGGGGGGCTATGGAGGTGAAGAGGTGGGGGGAGATGTCTTTGTAGTCCATCAGAAATTAGGTAGGCATTATTGACAACACATGCTTTGGAATTCAGAAGCAAATTTACACTGTTGTCATGTTTGAGATGAAGCAAAGAGCACATTGTATTTCTGGCACATCAACAGTCATTTTCCTGTACTTGCAATCTTCAAAGGATAAAACATGGGGAAATGTGCCTGTATTTTAGAGATGTACCTTTGTGTAAATTTTGCTTTGACATGTACTTTAATGCTGACTTGATTGGTCTTAAGGTGGCCATACACTGTACAACCATCGCAAGACCTAAGTCTTGCGATGGTTGTAAAGTGATTTAAAAAAGTACGATCTGCCCATCTTGGACAGGCAGATCGCACTCTCGATCATCGCAAGCCCGCCCCCCTGAGGGGCGGGCTTCCGATGACCGCAATGCTGAACGGGCAGTGTGCGCGTGCGCACACCGGCCCGTTCGGCATTTGTCTCCCGAGCACTGTTCAAACCAGCCGAAAATCGTACGATTCTCGGCTGGTTTTCTAACATGCTCCTTAGACAAAAGACGTGCGACCGTACAGTAGAAACGGTCGCACGCCTTCGTTCACACTGTTCGATTCTCGCACGATCGCGGGATTATATGGCCAGAACTGGCGATATTCAACCTTCCACTCACAACAGCAATATATTATGTTGATAGCATGGCAGCTTGTGTCCTGAACTACAAAGAGAAGAATAGATGACATATCCATCTGGCGTGTTATCATTATACTGCTATCAGATATATTGATGTCTTGCATATTTGGATTCCTTTTTGCAGTAACATACACGTTCTTTTTTTCTTTTCAATCTCTTAATAGACATTTCTGGATCTCAGAAAGATTAAATCCCAGCCAAGATTAGGAAAGGAAACAAAACCCTTTTTTGCTTGTTAATCCCATGAGCTTGAGTTAAATCATAAACATCAAAGCTGTCAGCTTGTATGTAACTCAGACCCATCAACACTTCTGTGTCTCTAGCCTATTTCTGCTTGTAAGGATAAGCGATATCATAACCCTTCAATTTCTGTCTTGTCTATGAATTGAACCTTTGATATGGATGGTTTCCTCTGCTTTGTATTTTATTCAATCCTGTCTTAAAATCAGATATATTTGAAATTGTTTAAAGTAGCCCTCCACTTTCCAAAGGTGGACAAAGTAAAGGAAATATTGTATATATTACTGCCATGTGTCCTAAGCTCCTTTGCAGGGACCAGGCTTAGTCCTACATTATTACAAACTTGCAATGTTGCTAAAGTGTATGTCCCACAAAAAAAACTCTTTTTTTTTTTTTTTCCTGTTGATTTTGGAGATCTTTCATTTCCTGTCTGGTGAAACTGTTGTTAATGTGTCAGAAAGCGAGAATATCAATAAAAACCTCACCACGGTTTTAATCTTTACTGTATCCGAAACGTAAGTAGGGTATACATGACATGGCTTCCGGCCTGTTCCTGATGAATCGGCAGACATTCGCACAGTGTTGTTGCCACCCTTGTGCCCGGCATCCCTTGATTAGCTGATTGAAGGAGTTGGTTGGAAAACTTGGCCGGACAGAGCTAGCATAGCAGCCAATTAGCTGCTAGACCTGTTCCGGTATTCTGTCAGCGGCCGCTGTCCGAATACAATGCGAACAGCAGGGTATTTGTCCATCAACTCTCATAAACATTGATGGAGGAATATGTTCTATTTTTTCGGTTCAGCCCGCAGGTTGAACGAAGAAATATAAACTAGTATACCCGGTTTTGGCTGGACATACTTTTGAACAGAGGAAATAGAAATCATATTTTGATACCAGCATGCAAGAACATAGAGAAGTCCCCCATCTTCTTCTATCTTCTGTTACTTACATTGGTATAACGCACCACTGAAATACTGCCATCATTGTACAGAAATGTATTTTATGGTTGGGTGACAATACAAGATTCCACTAGCTGGTAACACTTTGGTAAAATCTGAAAAGCCATCTTCACACTTACATGTTCTGTGGTACCTTATACATGTGCACACGTCTGTGTCTATATTGAAAACTTTCACTTTACTACACAAGCATGGCAGTGCAAATCGGACACGCTCCCATCTCACATAGCAATGTTTTGGAGCATGTTTTTACCCTTTATTAAGCTAGGAGCAAACTGCAACCACAAGGTGTGCGTTTCTGAATTACGTGTCCGTTTGACAAAGGAATTCAGTGATCGCTGCCTGGTTTCCTTTCAAGCAAAAAAAAAATTAGTCTACTGAGCTAATCTCCCCACCAACAATTTTCGATCCCATCTTTTTTCAGGTTGAGCCTCTGTGCAGCTAAGTGCACAGTCAAAAGAAAAACTGCTGGCAGACAGAAGAAGAGATTTTTTATATGAGAAAAATAGTATCTGCTGCAATAAAATCCTACCTGCCAGCAATGTTTCCTTGTTAGGGTATAGTTCCACTTTAACAGGTTTCCTGGATAGTGGTGCCAGGCTCTTGGTGGCTGACAGCCCTTTTGGATGGTGGTGCCAGACTGTTGGTGGGTAAGCAGCCCCTTTGGATGCTGGTACCAGGCTCTTGGTGGGTAACAGCCCCTTTGGATTGTGGTGCCAGGCTCTTCGTGGGTAACAGCCCCTTTTGGATAGTGGTGCCAGGCTCTTGGTGGGTAAACAGCCCCTTTTGGATGGTGGTGCCAAGCTGTTGGTGGGTAAACAGCCCCTTTGGATGGTGTTGCCAGGCTCTTGGTGGGTAACAGCCCCTTTGGATAGTGGTTCCAGGCTGTTGGTAGGTAACATCCCCTTTGGATGGTGGTGCCAAACTCTTGGAGGGTGGTAAACTCTTCATTGGCACACCCAAAAGAAAGTGATGTTTTCTCTGGACTTGCCTTTTAGCTGCAACATTTAGTTTTTTAGTTTAAAAAAGTAGAACATGCACAATGTAATGCAGTGGATATAGCCCCATTCATTTTCTGGTGCCCTTCTGTTAACATCCGTTGAAAACGGATCGGAACGCAACAGATTGGAAGAAAAACCGAAGATATAATTGCAAGTCAAAAGACCCTCCGTTGACTTGCGTTTTATTTCGGATTTTGATGTTAAATGCACCCTTAAAGGTTACAGATTGGTAAAGTAGTGGGGCCCTTCTATCTTTCATTTCACTTTTAATCCCCATTTACACCCGAGAGATTTGTAGTTCAAATGCCTAAGCACTACAATGCTCAGCAGGAGGAATCCCATTGTTTTCAGGCTGTTCTCACCTGTGCTCTTTGTAGACCAAGCCTAGTCCAACACGCATAATAGCATGCATACAGCCCTGGTATTGAGCCATGGATCCTGTAGGAGTAGTATGTTTGGGGACCCCCCTCTGTCGTGTTATGGTTCGAGTTTTCCAGTTGGGATTTACATGTATACCTTGCTGCTTGTGTGTGCTCAATCACAGGTGTTCATTCCCAGATATTTCCTTTGATCTTGCCCAGAGAATAAAATGATCTATGAAAGGGTTTTATGTACTGGGTTGTGTTGTTTGCCCTCCTTAGTCATATGGTTTACCTGGCAAATCATGCTCGCTGTATTCCCTCCTGAGATGTCTTGATATGGATGGTTGCCTTAGCAGTGGCCAATTAGTGGCTTGGGACTTTCACCTAATTAGTTCAAAGCAGATTAGCCTTTGTAGCGGCACTCCTTGGACTACAGGCTTTTCTTTTGAAGTAATTGTCTTTCTTTTCTCCTACGCAGTCACAAACTGGTTCATTCTAGAGGAAATACTTAAGATGTACACCAGCAAAAAAAAAACAGACCTCACTTTAATGCACTGCGTAGTGTTCACAACAGAGGGATTTGTTTATTCCTGTTTTAGGGTCTGCGGTGACATTTATCTGGCTGTGTCAATGAACAAATGCAGATTGCTTTTGACATCAGTTTCAGAAGCTTCTGAGATCATTCAGAATGATTTATTTATTACAGGTTTTTATATAGTGCCAACAATTTGCACATCACTTTATTATTGTACATTAACCATTCCCTTCCCTTAAGGAGCTTACTGTCTAAATTCCCTATCTCGTGTATATATATATATATATATACATGCATGCATGCACACATACAGGGCTGATTTTAAACAGGAGCCAGGTAACCCACCAGCATGTCTTGGAGTGTAGGAGGAAAGCAGAGTACCCGGAGGAAACCCATGCAAGCACTGGAAGAATATTTATTCTGGAGTTGACCTCCTTCAGATAGGCATTTGACCTGCTTCAAGCTGCTTTTACATCCCTATAGACTTGTATGAGGGGGAAAAAAAGCAGTTCTGATGCAAACAGAAACTCATCAACACAGGTCCTCAAAGAAAACTCTGGGTAAATGACAAATTAACCCTTGCAGTGGAGCACCCACCCCCGCACTGCATGGGCTAATTGCTTGTTTTGGGCTAGGGTCTAAAATTGAAAAGATATACTCACCCGAACTGCCTTCCTACCTGGCATCTTTCTACAGTGTATTAAGGTACCCATACACCTTACAACCATTGCAAGACTTTTGTCTTGCGATGGTTGTCAGCGAATTAAAAGCTCGTATGATCTGCCTATCTTGGACAGGCAGGTCGTACTTGCGATCATCGAAAGCCCGCCCCCCTGAGGTGCGGGCTTCCGGTTACTGCAATGCTGAACAGGCAGTGTGCGCGTGCGCACACAGGCCCGCTCCGCAGTTGTCGAACGAGCAGGCTAGAAACCCGCCGGAAATCGTACGCATGCTGGTTCGACAAAAGACACGCGACCGTACAGTAAAAACGATTGCACGCCTTCCATTCACTTGCAATTATCATACGATCGCGGAATTTCCCACGATTATCATACGATAATCGCAAGGTGGGTGGGCACCTTTTAGACGTGTGAGGATGCCAAGGGACATTGCATCACTGGAGCGGAGAGCACGGGTGTGGACATTTTTTTAAAAAAAAGCTACTTGTTCAAGGACTAAAGCGGGGGCCCAATCAACTTGTTCCTCGTGACAAACTACTTGTTCTGATAGAAAAAATTATTTTAACCAAAATTGTATTTAACTGTGCTAAGAAATGCTTCTCATTTGTCAGTGCGGTCAGGCTGCTGCCCGGCTACCACAATATGGCACACAGTGGAATGGGGGCAGCACTCACACAATGCCCTACGCGTGCGTTTATTCGCATGCAGATGGCGGGGTGGTGCGGTTGATTTGACTGAGCATTGTGCTTGATCTCCTGTCACCCGGATTTGTGACAGCTGAGGCAGGAAGCGCTGTGAGTACACAGGCTGCTACAAGTGATCTGGCGTCTGTACAGCCACCCAGATCACTTGTACAAAACAAGCAGTGGCTGCTCTACATTCAGCTCTGCTTGCCCGCAGTGGGACTGAATGTAGAGAAAAAAACCACCTGCCCAGAGCTGCATGTCCTGAGTGTCCGGCGACAGGAATCACGCACACCTGGGAGAGGGAGAGAGGCTGAGGTGACAGGAGCAAAATAGACAGAATAGCAAATCCTTTGGTAGGTAAAATATCTCTGTGTCTCTCTCTCTCTCCCTACCTCTCGCCTTCTCTATTAGGGATGCACTGATACTAGTATCGGTGATCATACGGAGTATTTTTGTGAGCATGCTCCGATACTTACCCCCGATACTGGAAACGGAAAAGTTCCTCTGACCGGCAGTGCCGCAAGGAAACATAGAGCCGGCTTCCCAGCCACTCGGGAAGCCAGGCAGCGGGTAATGACTTGCCGCCTGGCTTCCTTATTGGCCGGGAAACCGGCTCCATGCTGATTGGCTGGGAAGCCAGCTTCATGCTAGCAGAAGTACTGTTATCGGCGAGTACCCAAAAGATAAATATCTGTAATCGTACTTGATACCGAAAAAACTGTTTGTTCAGCTTTAAGCAACGTCTATAGCGGATTCTACATGTAAATGTCCACCACTATTCTTTCTTTTGCAGCTCCTTACTGCATGTTGTTTCTAAGTATGTTGCACTGTAACAACCCATTTTGTTAAATTTCTTTTTATAATGTGGGTGTATTTACCATCAAGGAACTTCTGAAAGCCTATTTCTGCAATGAAATGATAATGTGGTTGGCTCGGAGGGGATGCACTATCTATCACTTTATCTTTCTGTACAAATTGGGGGCAAATTGCACATTCAACAAACAATACAAAATGGGCTATTGTTTAAAAACACATTCTGATTTCTTTCCAGATCCTGCATCTATGAATATTTGTATATCTTTTGTATTAAATGTAGCTTGTAGTTTTTGCTATTTGGTTGATCAGATTCTGCACGCTGTAGTCTCTGCTTAACACTCTAGTTCATCTCAAGCACAGAGAGTTTTCCGTGGGTCTTAGCAAAGATTCCAACATGGGGCAAGTGATGCCAGAATTTGGCGTAATGTTCAGAAATAAAGGGTGCCAAGCCAAAAGGTGAAAGAGTACAAAATTGCCTTTAGTTGGTCACAATTCAATCAAACAAGAAATAGCCAATGCGTGAACAAAGATGGCTCCATTCTTCTGGAGAGAAGGACAGATGAAAGCATTATCAGGTGGTGTACTATCATCTGTGTAAGAGCTATTAAAAACCTGTAAGAGCTTGATCACACCAAGTGTGTTAATCGCATGGTTCTATGCGATTAATGCACAGTACCATGATGCAACACACCTACTGTGCGTTACAGTGCCAAAGGTGCATTGCATTGTCATTCATTTGAATGGCACCCCAAATTCATCTCCCGGCCACAGTGCACACAACCCTGTCACAACGTGCAGTGCTGCAATACCGTGCATGCTTCTGAAGTTCGTTTTGGGGTGGCATTCAAATGAATAGCAATGCGCCTGCTGCACTGTAATGCATGGTAGGTGCATTGCGCTGTACCGTGCGTTAATCACATCTGCTTTGTGTGAATGGGCCCTGAGTGTTATACATACAAATTACTTTGCAAGGATACACTTACTAATTAACACATCTTTAACCAGCTAGCACATGAAATTGCTGAATTACCTCTAAAGGTGCCCATACACTGCTCGATTCTCGTACGAGAATCGTGCGAAGGTTCACATCTGGGCATTTTACAGTGATGATCGACGCGCTGCAAAACGCCCAGCAATCATAGTTCTCCTTTAACCCCTTCATGACTGAGGCCCTTTTTTCATTTTTTGCACCCATGTTATATATTTCACATTTTAGGCCTGAAAATGACGTAAAACCCCCCAACATTATATATTTTCTGAATGCCAAGACCCTATAGAATAAAATGGTGGTAGTTGAAAATTTTTATGTTGCGCAATATTAGCACAACTCCTTATTAAACATATCCTTTATTGAATACAGGTGTATGAAAGTGTAAACATTTTTTGTTTATTTGCATCCACCTGCATTGAGCGTGGCCAGCAGACATGCTGTGAGGATGCTTTAATGAATCCTATTCACAGTGAACTCTCTGTTTGAAATGCGCTAAATAGAGGTAGCGTGGCTCAGCTGTTCCCATCCAGTCTTAAGGTGCCCATACACCTTACGACCATCGCAAGACCTTTGTCTTGCGATGGTCGTAAGCTCATTGAAAGCTCGTACGATCTGCCCATCTTCCACACAGCAGAAAATCTTGCTTTGAATTGTTAGGTCAGTTGAATGTCTACCAGTGCAAGTCATGTAGTGCGGTCATTCAGGTTCAGCTTTGAGAAAGTGATTGTACTTCCCATGTGTTATACCTAGCACGGCAAGATAAATCCAGAACGGACAAGATTTCTACTGCAAGCGATGAGGTGCATGACTTTCCAATGAAAGAAGGGTATGGATAAGGTTTCAGGGCCCACTCACACCTGATGTGTTTGGACTGCGCTGGCTGTTTCTTCGGAAAGACATGACAATTTGTCTTGTACCAGATGGGCTCAGTTCTTGACACGCTGTACAGTACTTATTTTCAGTGCAGTGCGACGTGGTATATCTGGATCCCACTGTGCTGTGCCCATAGAATGTTGTGACATTTCTGAACATCCCTACTACTAAACATTCAGAGCAACGTAACATACTTTGTAAATTGTTAAAAAAAACATTTGACAAAACACATAAAAGCTTTATCAAAATGCATGTAAAATACTAATACGTGTAAAACTGCATGTGTTCATTAAAGGACAAGTTCAGCAAGTTTTTTAAACCCCCTGGCCCTCCGATTACACTTAGCAGAACCCCCCCCCATCGAGCTGATAGGGTGGCACAGAAGGAGCCTTCCATGTTTAGGAGAGTTCACAGGAGCACAGGTTCAGACTAGGTTGGTTCGACCCATAAATAAGCTCATCCCTACTCTAAAGGTGCCCATACACCTTACAATCATCGCAAGACTGTTGTCTTGTGATGGTTGTAAGGTAATTTAAAAAAACGTACAATCTACCCATCTTGGACAGGCAGATCGTACTCGCGATCATCGCAAGCCCGCCCCCTCTGAGGGGCGGGCTTCCGATGACTGCAATGCTGAACGGGCAGTGTCCGCTTGCGCACACCGGCCCGTTCGGCATTTGTCTCCCGAGAACGGCACTAACCCACCGACAATCGTACGATTCTCGGCGGGTTTTCAAGCCTGCACTGGAGAAGACCTGCGACCGCACAGTAGAAACGGTCACACGCCTTCCATACACCTGCCCATTATCGTACGATCGCAGGGTGTATAATCGCAAGGTGTATGGGCACCTTCAATGTGCAACTACCACCGTTCCAGCGATGCAATGACCATGAATGAGCTCCCTTGCTGGCGACATCTTTGCTCAATCGTCTTCCAGGTTTACATCCTCTGCCATCTTGATTGGCCATGAGGGGATGGTGTGTAACTCATGCGCTTATACAGCTCAGTGTTAGCACATTGTCCTAAAGAATACTAACAGGCAGGTAAGAATCATTTAGGGCCCGTTCACACCACATCCAGATCATCGCCAGATCCGATTGTTTCCGGACCCAAAATGCACCCTAATGTATCCCTATGCTATTTCTGACCTCTGGTCACACCAGCGCAGTCCGCTCCATTTCCGTTTGGAATGCATGGAAATGCATCAAAAACGCATGGAATGCACTGGACAACACCTGAAAGCCCATTTTAATCTAAAGAAAAACAGCTCTGGAACGCGGCAAAATCGCAGTAAACACTGCGTTCCAGATCTGGCCCGGAAAATGTTGTGAACCTGCCTACATTTCCAGTACATTCCAGACCAGACAAAATGAGACATGCAATATTTTTCTGGTCTGGAACGGACTGCGCTGGTGTGAACAGAGGCAAGAAATAGCATAGGGATACATTAGGATGCATTTTGGGTCTGGAAATGATCTGTATGTGGTGTGAATAGGCCCTAAGAAGAGTCACAGTATGTCTCTTCTGCAAAAACAAAGCCCCCCTGTTTACTCGCTTTTATTTTTTGTAAAGTTCCCCTTTAATAAATCCTTTTTGGGTTTTCCTGTGAAGGTGTAGCTGCGATCAATGGCTAATCTTGTACAGCTGTAGCCATGTGGTAAACAGACAGTTAGTAATTACCGTATTTCCACTGAGATCTCATTACTTTGTCATGCGAGGTTAGCAACCTGAAAACGGCTTTATCAGTTTAATGAGTGCTTTTCGCTCTGCTGCATCAATTCTCTTCTCCGAGCGAGGCAACTAGAGAACAATACTGTGGAAAAGTCATATTTCAGCTTGTATTCAGCTTGTAAATGGATGTTTGTGTTCCATTTGTGTAAAGAGAACGTGCTAGACCCATTTTTTGTTAACCCCTTCATGACAGAGGCCTTTTTTCATTTTTTGCACCCATGTTATATTCCACATTTTAGGCCTGAAAATTACTTAAAACCCCCAAACATTATATATTTTCTTAAAGCCAAGACACTATAGAATATAATGGTGGTAGTTGCAAATTTTTATGTTGCACGATATTAGCGCAACTCCTTCTCAAACCCCAAAATTTAGTGCAAAATGCACTTAAATGCCCCAAAACACAATTAAATACCATTTAAAAAAAAAAGAAAATATAAAAGATGAGGTTACAAGAATAAATATAAACTCAACATGCCCAAGTTAAAAATTGTGTGCGTCCATGAAATGGCGACAAAATTCAGTACCCCAAAAAGTCCATCAACGCTTTTAAAATAATTATTGCTCTCACTCTGGCGTGCGTGGCGATACCCAACGTGTAGCGCGTTCGTCGTTTTCATACGTAGGCCCACCTGACACGTGTTTACGGACGCGCGTGCTCTCGGGGGACTTTAACAATTTTTTACAAATGATATTTTTACATTTATTTTATTTAATGTTAATTATAAAAACTTTTTTTACAATAAATGCTATCACATAGTGGGGCTCACAAGCCCCCCATGTGATAGCAGATGGGGGAACAGATGCAAAAGCCGCAGGGAGTCTGTTTAAATAACCCCGATGCCAGCAACGTGCACTGTACATCGCTGGTCGTGAAGGGGTTAAAGTCCACCAACTTCTGGTTACATCTGAATGAACACATACACGGCTTCTAAATTTTGGAATTCCTAATTTTGTATTTATTTTTAAAGCAAGTACTTGAGTTTGACTAGGTATTACAACAGAGCTCAGAAAGGAGTAGGGAGAAGCAGCACAAGGAGCCAGTCATGTGTTCGGCAGTATAAGGAGCATACTAATGGAAGAAGAGAACAGACTGACCAAGAGAGGTGCTGCTTCTCTGTTCGCTGTCCAATCACAGGGTGAGAAGGGGGCCTTAAGTTAAAGTGAAACTGCAGCAGAGAAAGACAAGGTCCTCTACCCTGCTAGACAAGACTGCTGTGGGGCAGAGCTGTGTAAATTTCAGAATTGGAGGGACAGAAAAAATCAGCTTTTATATATGTAGGCCATCAGTCTATATAGCTGTTTCAGCTTTACAAACCAAGCCCCAAGACATAACTGATGTTGCAACTGGCTATTACTTTAAATTACTTGTGTTAAATGTATTTCTCCATTGTCCATAATCTCGGATTCGTAATCCATCATGTTTAGGTAATAATGATGGTACTCCGAATCCCAGGACATGGCAAGATGGCACTTTTATCCCATCCAGATTTTTCAAACGACTTTGCACATCCCTTCATGTTACTATTAGATGTCGGTGCTCACTAATGCTTAGCTAAGTGCTATATAAACCTCAGTCACAGGTCACATCACCAGTAGATTGGATCATTTTCATACTCGAGGGGTAGAAATGATCGCAAGGAACTAAGATCACATCCAGTCAGACTTATGAGCTCATACCACAGGTCCCAATGGAATCATTGAGATCTATTGCTGGTGGAGAGGCAGGTGCTGAATTGCCACGGCCTTTGTTACATGAAATGAAAGTTGCATTACAGAAGTAAAGTGCTTTTCTGGGATCACCGAGTGTCTGTGTGCCGTGACTATGCAATGTGTGTGGTAGAAGTTGGGAATCGGACCCAGAGTCTATGGGTGAGAGCTCGGTACCCTACACCAGTGCTCCCCAACCTTTTTATCGCCGCGGACCGGTCAACGTTTGATCATTTTACCGTGGCCCGCTCAGGAGACCTACACCTCTGGTCAGGTGATTATGAAGAAGGTTGAGTGTAGTCTGGTGTTCCAATACCTGGGGGAGCCAGACTTGAAGCTGAATGGTGGGGTGATGTCATGATTGCATTACCAGGTGTGCTATGGGCTCAATGCAGACCTCTCTGTATAACAGACATAAGCTCTGTCAGCAAATGGACCACCAGACTGCCTGTGTATGCCACTAAGCTTCACAGCAAGAGGCTGCAACCACTGCCAATGCTGATACTACTTTTCCTGTTACTGTTGTTATTATTATAATGGCAAGAACTGTTTAGTTATTTTCCTCTTCAGATTTGTTCATGATAAGAAAATGCAAAAAAGTTTACGTTTATTGACTATAAACTATCATTCTTTCTCAAATCTACACAAAGTTGCAAAAACAAGGTAGTAAGGGAGTAGAAAGCAGAAGGAAATGTGTCCTTGGACATGTTTTGAGCTTCCATGTTAAAGTGACAAGAAACGTGGGAGTTAAACCTTAAAAATGCAAAAAACAAACAAAAAAAAGTACCTTAACTATTAACAAAAATGTATCTTATTTGTGTGTCACTCGGCTGTAGATCCTCATCTCTGAATTGGTGCCGACACTGTCCTTCCTTCTGGAGGGTGGCCACTTTTGTTCCCCATGGTCCCAATTTGTATTGAGATTGTAGTCCATCACAGGAGAGAAATTGTAGCAGTGGTTACTTCACAACACACACAAGGACCATGGGGAACAACAGTAGCCCCCCTCCAGAAGGAAGCACAATGTCGGCACCCAGGATGCATCTGTGAGGCCTGGATTACAGGAAGTGGGGGAAAAAAGTCATTGTAAGTAAAAGCAAAAATGTTTTCATGAATGTAAGATCATTTCATATCATCATGCAGCGCTGCTTGCGGATGTGATTTTTTTTTCAGTGAAGGGGGATAAAGTTCCACTTACAAAATTAGTGTAATTTCCCTGAAAGTGCACTGAAACTGGCAATACTTTATTCCCCCATCCACACTTACAGTGACAGGGCCAAACACTGGTCTAGTTTTGGGTCAGCAGAGCTCGGCAAAAACGGAAACTAATGTATGGCCAGCTTAATTATACAGGTTGCGTATTGCTGGCTACTAGCTCTGGGTTGAGGTTTGTCTAAGCCTGCTATAACATAATAAAGAATAAAAACTACCATTCACAATGCATGGTAATGCACTACCATGCATTGTGGTGCATTCAAATGAATGGATCGCCGCAAAGCACGTTAACATTCTTGGCATAGCAAGCAATGGCACCGTTGAGACCACTTATCGCTATGGTCACTGCTAGTCCCAACCTAGTATCTAACTTTCATTGAATACACCCAAGAAACGCACATAATGTACTGTGTACAAGAATGTGCAGTCACCATAGTTAAATTATTGTTAGGATAATTCAGTTTGCTGTGTAGTGTGCACCAACCCCAATGTGTGCATTCTGCAGCCTGGCTGGCTCCTTGGAAACTGCAGTTTATAAGACACAGATGTTTGCAGGATGTGTATCTGAAACCTCATTCCCTGAACAAGCATGATATTCTTTCCTGGCCCCAGCATGAAGTGCCTAAATCTTTGGTGCAATTCGGGCATCTGTGCGTGTGGGTGATGTCTAGACATCTCAGCAGCACGCATCAACGAGAGTTCAAAAAGAATCTCCCAGACCAGCATCCTGATTTGTGGCCGCATCACGTTTCTGTTCTAAAATAATGTATCGCATGCCAGAGAAGAGCTCTTAAAATTTTACAGCAAGAGCTTTTTCAGCCCTTGAGCACAGTCCTGTCACAGCGGGACAGCCATCAAATGATGCCTTAGCACTTGTGCTGCAATCGGCCTCTCCCTGTGAGCAGGAGTAAACGGGTGATTAGGCTGATGTACATGCTGCTCAAGTGTTTGATCCTAAAACTGTGTCTACAGAAACAAATGAGCGGTGTGATTTTGATTGGGGTTATTCAGTGGATATCGGGAGATCCTGAGCTGTTCTTCAACAGCATCTTGCCGGCTACTGGGACATGTAGTTCAGAAACAGTGGGGAATGTCGAAATGCATCCAGTCTATTGCCTATTTTTTACCTGCATTGTGTGCATACAAGCAGTGTGTCCTGCCTCCTATAATGGTGTATGTTTTCTTTTTTCTTCTAGGGCGCCAATGCCTCGGCTTTAGAGAAAGAGATTGGTCCGGAACAGTTTCCAGTGAATGAGCACTATTTTGGTTTAGTAAATGTAAGTGAATCTTTATGCATTTAAGAAATAAAATCAATCTCTCTCCCTCTCCCCATCACCTTTTTATGAACGATGGATATATATATATATATATACGCACGCACGCACACACACACTGTACACATATTTCAACCTGATGCATGTATTTTATTTAATACACATTTAGTATTCCGCATTACTTTTCCTAAAGGGACCCGTTCTCAAATCGTATCTTGCATTAGTGTGATAGACCATGTCTACAGCTTCTCCAATCCTGCCAGCAACAAGAACACTTTTGCAAAATGTATTATATTCTGCTGACCAATAAATTGGAGTATTTGTCCACAAGACATCTTAGTTGATCACATGAAGAATAGACACTAAATAACAGTGTAATGAACTTAAGATAGGTGGTGGGAAGTGATAGACACAGAGTTTAGATGAGGGGGAGAAATAACACAAGAGGTGTATAAAAGTTGACCTCCTCCCATTCCTCTGGAGGAAGACTCGAGAGATAGGACTGAATGATAAGGAAAGTGGAAGTTGATTTGGTAAGAAGTATATGTGAGTGATAGATGGGGTTTCTTTTTTTATGTATTTCAAAATGTACTATGTAAATTCAAAAATGTACTATGTAAATTATATCAAATTTATGTGCAATAAAAATATATTAAACAAAAAAAAAATATTCTGCTGACCGTATGCGGTGATAAAGTGGACCTTTACCTCCTTTGGCTCTCCATGCTAATATGTAATCATCTTATATTGATTAGTTAAACGTTTTCATTTTACTTACAATTTCTTGATTTCTACTTCTTGGTTCTCTTTGGCAAAAGTGATGTAATCGTGCCCAAGCATTGCATTCTGGGAAGATTACATAAGCAGAGCATTGCTGGGAAATCTCATCTGTAATCTCATGAGACCTCAGGGAAAGGCATTTTCCTCCCCTGAGATGATGTGCATAGTCACATGTCCTAGTCACATGTGCCAGAGTCCCAGGAAGTAAAGGGAGATATAATAATCTGCCCTTAGTAAAAATGGCCACTGCGAGAAGAATGGGGAGGAAAAGAAAGATAAGGTATGCAAAGAATTAGGGATGCACCGATATATATCGGCCGCAAAGGACACTTTTGGCTAAATGCTGAAAGTGCCATTTGTGCCGATACAGCGGCGCATCCCTGCTTTCTTTCCTCCCCACTGGGTGCTGCTCTGTGTCCCAGCGGGGAGGAGAGAAACTGTGACAGCCGGCAGAGCGCTGCAGGAGTAGAGCGCTGTGAGCGGCTGACGTCTCTCCTCCCACACCGCTCAGCATCCTGTCGCCGTTCGGCAGAGCGGTGTGTGAGGGCGAAGACAGCCCGCGCTGTCACAGAAGGCTGAGCTCGGCTTGGACCCCTAATATTTCCCCGAAGCCCCTAAAAGTAAAGTAAAAAATTAAAATATTTAATAAAAAAATAATTAATAAATAAAACTATATATTCAAAAGTTTATAAAATTTTAAAATTTCGGTAATTTTTCCTTAATATAGTAATAAAATAAAACCCCCAGTGGTGAATAAATACCACCAAAAGAAAGCTCTATCTGTCCCCAAAAAAGGGTATAAAATTAATTTCAGTACAGCGCTGCATGACGGAATAAATGTCAGTTAAAGTACCGCAGCGCTGAATACTGAAAAATGGCCTGGATGGGAAGGGGGTTTAACACCGCGGATGTCAACTGGTTAAGGCATGGTACAGTGGACACCCCGTCAGTTTTATTTTGTCATTTTAGTTTGCCTTAAAGGAGAACTATGAGGTGACTGATTTCCACTCATCCTCATAGTTAGAGCCGACCTGTGACAAAGAATCTGTCACAGGTCGGCTCTATCGATCGGGAGGTGAACAGATACATGTCACCAATCCACTTCCCGATCATCTCCCTGCAGTGAGCGATAACTGTCAGTCACGGCTCCCCGCAGGGATTCCCCTCTCCGATCTTCCAGCACTGATAGGCAGGCAGGGCCCACTGTCAATTGCACAGCTGGGTGTATCCATATTTTCATCTTTTCTGTTTGCCAGTACAGCAGCTTTGCTTTAGTTGCAATTGTCTTGAACAATCTGCACATAATTTAAACCTACATTTACATTGTGTTTTCTTCCTGTTCTAATGCAGTCTCCATAGAGTAAAATATGTACTTTGAATGGCTTCTCACCTACGCACCATGTCTCATCATTCCATTATTCTTAATCTTGCATTCTGGATTACATTATTTGCTCGCTATTCTGTTTGACAAGGATGCTAATATGCGATCACTTTTGGAAGCACTTTCCTTTATTTCTAGTTTGTTATGCTGCATATGGCAAGGTGCTGAAGTCAATTATGTAGTTTTTCATTACTTGCTAAGGTTGGGTTACCAGATTTCTGGAAGATTTACTATAAAGTGAACCTGTGACCAATTTTACATTTTTATTTTTTTTTAACAGCAAAATTCCTTCCGGAGGGCAGATGCCACATAATGTTTTATATTAGTTTGCTTAGCCAGAAAGGCTGTTTCTGTGCACTTCCCTGATTTAAGCTTGCCATACACTGCAGGAATTTCAGCCAGTTCTTCATAAACCGGCTGATATTTGTTCAGAGGGTGGCCCTGTCGCCATCCATCGCAAAATCTGGTTAGAAATTTTTTGGATAAACAGTGGCAGCGGCCAATCGGCTGCCATCACTGTACGGGATTTCTGACAGTGGCACAACCGGGCTAGTGTGTAACTTTTCCTTTACAGTGAGTGATTCATTAGTTGGGGATCGGACTGTTTAATGGTCATTTCCTAGAGGAAACTTTTACCTCAGAACTTTCCTCCAACCAACGCAAAATGATTGGAGCAATAGCAACAAGACTTCTAAGACTGTCCCATCTCTCTTTGACCTGATCACCTGTCTGTAGTTTTGTCTTTTGTGGCCTCTGGTTAGAAGATGTCTCCTACAGATTCCTAGAGGCCAAGCTATAAACTCTGACAATAAGTGGAGGTGCCAACAGCAACCCATCAAACCCTGTCGTTTTCCCAAAGATATTTTCATCTAAATTGTCTGCACAGTTTCCAGATAATTACCTTTTATCATTTTTTTTTTGTTCTACATAAAATTAGTTTTTTGCTTTCCATATATCACTGACTGTGTCCGTGTTTTTTTTGTTTTCCGCATGCTCAGTTTGGGAACACCTGCTACTGCAACTCAGTCCTTCAAGCACTTTATTTCTGCCGCCCATTCCGGGAAAAAGTCCTCGCCTACAAAAGCCAACCGAGAAAGAAGGAAAATCTTCTCACGTGCTTGGCAGACCTCTTCCACAGCATAGCCACTCAGAAAAAGAAGGTCGGGGTGATCCCTCCAAAGAAGTTCATTACCCGCTTGCGCAAAGAGAATGGTGAGTATATCTCACTGTTTAATGAATGAAAACATTTGTATTTTGTTATAGAACATTTTACACTATTCAATATGTACTATATATACATTTGCAACCGAATTGCCATGGATGTTGAACATTATGGACTTTTATCTTTAGAGGAGTGGCATAATTGTATACTTAAATGGAGAACTATGAGGTGAGTGATTTCCATTCATCCTCATAGTTAGAGCCGACGTGTGACAAAGAAGCTGTCACAGGTCGGCTCTATCATTCGGGAAGTGAGCAGAAACATGTTGCCGATCCGCTCGCTTCCCGATAGTCTCCCTGCAGTGAGTGGTGACTGTCAGTTATTCCTCTGCGCAGGGATTCCCCCCTCTCCGATACTCCAGTGTCGAATGAAGGAATGGACCGGGGAGGGCACAGCTGGCTCTGCTTCTAGATAGGCAGAGCCAGCTGTCACTCACGCAGCTGGGCGAATCCAGACAGTATTGTCAGGATCCATCCCGGCTGTGGCACTCATTATATCGCGGGCAATATACTGAGCTTTGGGTGACGGGAGGAGGTTAGTATATGTCCTCCAGTGATCCTAAAGAAAACTATGGGGGAAAACACTTACCCCACAGTTCTCTTTTAAGAAGAATACCTATGGACAATGCACTGGTTAGATTTACCGTATTTTTCGCTCCATGCGACGCACTTTTTTCCCCCCAAAAGGAGGGGGAAAATGTGCCTGCGTCTTATGGAGCGAATCCCGACGCCCGAGACATGCAGTTTCGGGCGCCGGGCAAGTAGTAGGAGCCACTGCTCGTTTAATACGAGTGATCTAATGAGATCACTCGTATTAAAACCGAGCAGCGGCGGCGATCGAGATCACCATAGAGCAGACGAAGAACGGACTTTCTTCGTCTGCTCTGTGTGATCACTGAGACCGTGGCGCTGTATCCACAGCGCCACCTGTCTCAGCGGTCACTAACTGCAGCTTCTGTCATAGAAGCTGTGACAGAAGCTACAGTCTGTTGAGTGCTCCATAAGGCGCGCCGTACCTCCCTGCGTCCTATGGTCCGGTGCGTCTTATGGACCGCAAAATACGGTAATTAGTCCCTTTCTCCTGCTCTTTGGTGGAGCTGCCTTTTAGGAAACAATAAGGAGATGTAAACATGGACAAGAAATACATTGACTGTACCATGGTGATAGCAAGTAGTGTATCTCACTTTAATGGTAAGTATCTACCTTGGAGCCTTGGAATTACCCCTTTTTTGGTGTTAAGCTGGCCATAGTGCAATTAGAAAAAATGCTGCACGCACTATTTTTCCGATCGTGCTGGACTGGAATGCAAGCATTGTTGTGCCCGCGTTCTGGTGCAGGTGGTCACACTTGCGGAGGAGGGGGGGGGGTTGCATGTCTGCGTTGCCATTGACTTAAATACACCACCACACCCCCTCCCCAGAACGCAAGGGGAAGTTTACTATGTGATACAGTGCATTCCAGCAGCTAACCACGCTGGAACGCACTATATATGGTGTGAACAAGCCCAAAAGGTGTGTTCAGCTCATTGGCTGCAGTCACTGATCAGCCAAGAATTTTTGGCCCAGCTCCATTGACAACAATTGATTAAAAAAAAAAATGTTTTGTCAAAAGGAGGGGTGCTGACATGACCACACACTACAGTGTTTAGATAGCTCTAGTCATTCTTCCTCTACCCTGAGCCTTTCCAGGATGCTTTGCATTGTTTCAGAGAGGCTGATAAAGGCAATGTATTGTGTGTGGAGGTTTTTTTTGGTCATTTTGTTTTTTTAACTGTGCTTTGTGATCTTTTGAAGTACAGCAGAGGAGATAAACTTAAGCTGACCAAACACTGTACGGATAAACCGCTTGGACTGAGGAATCCCCAGTGAAATTTGAATAGTGTGTGGCCAGCTTTACGGAGTGGTTATAGAATCGGAATCTTTTACAAAGTATTGACACACTCTGCAACACTTGGCAATGTGTTTAGTGTTCTCACAAGTTGATGACAACATCTGCCCCTCTGTCATCTACGTGTGCCCCACCATGTGGTCCAAACACCCCTTCCTGTCCAGGCCATTTTTCAGTATTCAGCACTGCAGTACTTTGGATGACGTTTATTCCGTCATGCAACGCTGTATTGAAATGAATTTTATACCATTTTTTGGGACAGATAGAGCTTTCTTTTGGTGGTATTTAATCACCACTTTTACTATTTAACGGAAAAAGTACTGAATATTTAAAAAAAAATAGTTTTCCCTTTATTATTTTAGGAAACATTTATTTTTACCCGCGAAATCGCAAAAAAACACCATAGCCAAAATTGGCCATAGGCGACGCTTTAAAAGATTTTTACAGCTCGTCAGTTTAGGGTAATCAGTGATTAATGGCCCGAGAATGATTGCTCTCATTGCGACATTCGCGGCGATATGTAACACGTGCAGCATAATTGGAGCAATCTTTGCTTTTGCTTGTAGGCGCATCTAATGCATTTTTGCGCATCTATGTAGCGGTGGGGGACTTTAAAAAAAAATTGTGTTTTTTTTGTTTTGTGTGTGTAAATTTTTTATTTATTTTGTGAGCAAATATTTTTTTTTTTTGTGCTTTTTTTTACACTTAACTGTATTGTTATCACATAGGGTGCTAAGAAATCCCTTATGTGATAAATTACAGTTACAGGTACCCTTTATGGAGACATCAGGGGTCTCTAAGACCCCTAATGTCACCTAGGGACCCCCAGAGAAGCGGATGAAGCACAGATCTGCTTTCTGTACCGGAGAGTGACAGAGGAATGCGGAAGTGATGTAATATACATCACTTCCTGCATTCAGAGACCGGGAGGAGAGCGGAGGGAGATCGCGTAATGATCTCTATCCGTTCTCAGTGCACAGAGCCACATCGCTCGGGATGGATGGAAGCCCGGGATCGTGGGGGCGGCGGGGACAGGGATGGCGACGAGAGGTAAGGGATGGCGACGAGGCATCCAGGAGACTCCTGTCCGGCCGTCTTTCAACGTTCGGCGGACGGGAGGTGGTTCAGGTAGCCAGGAGGCGTGTAATTCCCAGTTAGCAGGGAAGTTGTCTCCATGCTCCCTCATCAGCAGGTGACAAAGCATGGAGCCGGCTTTCTGGCCAAACAGGAAGCCGGGGAGCTGGTAATGACTTGCCGCCTTGCTTCCTGATTGGCAAGCTTCTCATCCAATCAGGAAGTCGGGCAATGAGTCAGTACATGGCGCCCGGCTTCCTGATTGGCCGGGAAGCCAGCTTCCTGGACAACCAGAAAGCCTGGGGGCGGGTAATGACTCACCGCCCGGCTTCCAGGTTGGCCAGCTTCCCGACCAATCGTGCGAGTCATTACACACTGCCCGGCTTCCTGTGTGGCCGGCTCCATGCAGGCTCCAAGTGACGGACAATCAGGAAGCCGGGCAGCGTGTGTTGACTCGCTACCGGATGCTCGGGTATCGGGCTAGGCATCGGAGCATTTGGTCGTGCTCGCCAAATACTTGGTATCGGCACCGATACTAGTATTGGAATCGGTGCATCCCTAATAAATAAATATATATATTTGTATTTTTGGTGTTATTTTATTATATTGGCTCAGAGTTTTTCAATTCAGATTATTTTAAATCCATGAAACTAATTACAATGTCCAATATAATACATACAATTATTATTTTTTTTAAATTATAAAAGGTGGGAAAGAAGTCACCCTGACAAATTCTGCTGCGGGAGGTACGTCGTGGTGCCATTCTTTTACATAATACCCCAAACGTGCCTCCCGACTGCAGTGCAATCGCCTGCATTGGAACGCACGGTACCGCAATGCCCTGCGTTCCAGTGCAGTGTAATTGCAAAAAATTGTGCATGCAGTTTTATTCTGAAATAAACTTTTTGTTTGTAACACTGAATTTGTGTATTTTATTTTAAATAAAATATGTTTTTTTTTGTTTTTTTATCCAATTGATCGAAAAAATAATTGGCCAACGAATCAATTCTGAAAATCGTTTGTTGCAGCCCTATACAAGTGTCTCCTCCCAATATAGGAATACCCTAAAGCTAGCAGTATACAAGGCGATCTGATCATGTGATAGTACTTTAAGTTCAATTTGTTTTTATGTAAACCGCAAAGCAGTCAGACACGTGTTTTAAATCGCCTGCAAAGCGATGGTATTGAAATTGCCTCTATTAAAAGCAGAACTCCAGCCAAATCTTAACCCTTGCAGTGGGGCTACCCCTGCCTTCCAAGTTTTAAGTGCTTGTTTTGTCTAGGGAGCTTACTCTTAGACTGGTCCCATCAGCCTGTCTGCTCCAGCGGTCTAAGGTTCTGTGAGTCACCACATTCTATACTGGACAGTGTATTTGATGTGAGGACGCTGAGGGACATTCCATTGCTGGAGGGAGCAATGTAAGAGCAAGCCAGGATCACGGTTTTGGGTGACTATAACTTTTTTTATTTTAGACAAAATGAGCACTTAACCCATGCAGTTCGGGGGTAGCCCCACTGCAAGGGTTAAGATTTGATTTGAGCTTCCTAATTTGCCTGGACTGTGTGATGCTCCTGGATATGGGTGCATTTACTTAGGTTCATCATTCCTTCTTTTTCCACCTCTGCATCATTCCACCTATTCTGCCTCCGTGGTTCCGCTTTCTTTATCCATCCCCCTGTGCATTCTCTCCTTGGACAAACAAAAGAGTGAGATTCCCCTGGTGTTGTCATAGTGATCGGCAGCGATGGAGACTGTGCACTGTCCAGTGTATGTTGGAGCATTTGCAGCCTGCTGTTAATCCTGTTTATGACGCACATTGAGAGTTCCCACACACCTGAGATATGAGGCCACCCAGTGCACAAAGCCCACAGAGGCAGCTGCAAGGCCAACATTGGTATGAATCTGCACAGGAAATGACATTTCCAAAGATACTGTAGCATGCCTTTTGATGAATAAATGCCCCGTGTTGCATGACTTTATTTGCATTTGATGTAAAAGAAGAGTGTATAAAGTACACATGTAAGCATTATAGAAATCCTAATACATGGCACGCAGAAGTGTAGTTTAGGAGTTATGGTGCATAAGAAACAATTTTAGTCTTTTCCATGTTGAATATTTCCCGGTTTGGACCCCACCTTCAGCACACAAAGAGGTAAAAATAAACACCGCATTTAGGAAACATTTTTTTGAAAAAAAAGCGCAGACCTCCTCCATACTAGATTAGTATAAATGTGACAACGTTATGAAAGTACGATGAATTATTCGATCCAGAGTGACTTCTTTCTTTGTAGTCCCTTGTTGTTTCCTGTTCTGTGAACAATTGGCAGGATTGACCGCCCCCTACAGAATGAATCAGTCTGTTATTGGACCATGGGCTTGGCGGAGATTCCCACAGTCCTGTTCCCACACTGTCATAGTTACATGGCTCATTCATTCACTAGTAACTATTGCCGTTATATTGTGTTCAGTGTAACCCTAGTAGTATTGAATGAAAGCTCTCATGAATGCATCAGAGTCTGACGTCGGAAGCGTAGGATTCTCCCATGAGCCCCCGCGCAATAGATGCGTCTTTTTATGCCACTCTTTAGCCTATCAGCATTTAACACTGGAAACTAGACCTCATGTAGAGGAGGAAAGATTGGTAGAACATTGAAATAAGTAGCGCAGATCTATGCAAAATTACTTTCCTTGTTTCTGATTTTCATTTGTCTGTAAGTAAAATATATTTGAGGGATTGTTGTCTCGTATACACATAAAAGGCAGTAAACCGTGTTTATGAATATTCGTGGACTGAGCTGGCTGAGGACGTTTATTATGCTGGATGTATCATCTGCATTCCGCCCACCTGGCATATTGTCCTCTATGTCAGACATTGTTTTACTCTGGTGACAAGGCTGTGTAGGCATATAATGTCTTGCCTGTATCATTAGATGATGCAGGATTATGATGGTATTACATCTCCTGTACAGGGGAAGCAGCTTTATGGTTTCTGGCTTTTATGGTCATTTTCAGTTGATTTTATTTGTGACTAATGTTATTTTCGTTCCTGTGAAGAGTATAATATGACATAATCTTTTGTTGGACATGCTTCTCCCTAAGAACCAGGATACATGGGTCCATCTTTCCATACTTGGTAGTGCTGAGGCCCGGTGCTGTTTCTTGTAAGACCAAAGGTTTGAAGCAGCACAGTTAAAGAAGAACTCTGGGGAGCAATAATCTTAACCCTTGCAGTCGGGCTACCCTTGCTCTGCAAGGGTTAAAGTGACATTAAACCCTCAGATTTTTTAACATAAACCAATACTGTAGTGTGTGCCTGTAATCCATGGTTGTTTCCCTTCTCTTTGCTGCTCTTCCTTTTAAATCCTCATGTCTTCTCATGCTTGGGGAGAACTTCCCTTTTCAGCTCAGGGCCTCTTCCTGTAGTGCTGGCTCAGGTTACAAGCCTATACAAACCTATACACAGACACCATATATCCATTCCTGAGACATGGCAGTCTGCTGCAAAACAGAAGTACTGCCCAGCATGAGAACAGATACAGATTTAAAAGGAAGAGCAGCAAAGAGAAGGGAAACAACCATGGATTACAGTAAGGCGCACATTACAGTATTGCTTTATGTTAAAAAATCTGAGGGTTTAATGTCACTTTAAGTGCTCGTTTTTGTCTAGGGACAAAAAATAAAAAAGTTATACTCACTTGAACCTCAGAGCTGGCTGGCTGCTAGACCGTTCTTTGTAGCCTCTCTCTCCCTCCACTCCAGGAGTCTAAGGTCCTATACAGTGTACAGGAAGGGAGGATAATCAGGGACATACCATCGCTGGAGCAGCGTAGGAGACAGGCTGCAGGGACCAGACTAGCAGCCAGCCGGCTCCAAATTTCAGGTGAGTATGTCTCTTTAATTTTTGTCCCTAGATGAACACAAGCAGTTAACTCTTGCAATGCAGGGATAGCCCCAATGCAAGGGTTAACAATATTTCTGCCCCGAGTTCTTCAACACTTTTTTCCTCTTCTCATTGAGAGGGCTGAATTCCCAGCTGCAGCAATGGGAGTTCCTGTCCCCTGATAGGATTTCACTCGATCCTTGCTGAGTCTAGTCTCAATGCTTTGAGGAACAGTCCTAAAACAAACATTCCGCCATTGAAGTCACAACTCCAGATCTGCATAACGTTTCTAGCACTTTCAGAAGCAAAGGTCTGCAATGGCAGCCCACGTATTTCTTTCCGCACAGGTTTCCTTTTATTGAAATGCCTTATGAGATTTCACATGTGCCGAGGAGTCTGGCTGCTTTAGTGGAGCTGCGTGGCGCTCTGCGCCTGGAGTACTGAAAGTCCAGGTCATGCAAAATCATTGTCAGGAGTTATAGCTATAGATCTACACTGAGTGGCCAGATTATTATGACCACCTGACGTTTGTAGACAAATTACCTATAATTGGCTATAATTTTGCGCTGAAGTGGCTAGAGGGCCAGACCATTATAAATAGGGAAGCAGGTTGTTTACCACGACAGTAGAAGTGATTTTTTTCTGAAGATATGGGTAAACAACGCGATTTAACAGCCTTTGAGCGTGGGATGATTGTTGGCGCTCGGAGCCATGGAGCGAGTATCAGCAAAACCGCAGAATTCGTTAAATGTTCAAGAGCAACTGTTGTTAAAGTGTTTAAAGACTGGACTGTCAGCCGAAAATCTGGGTCTGAACGTGCGAATTGTGGCCGTCAGCGACTGGTCAATGTTAGGGCAGAATGGAGAGTGGCAAGACTGGTACAAGACAACAGAAGGGGAACAGTGCAGTGTCAGATTCCTCGCATCACCTTTCAACATCTCATGGAGTCACGAGGCGGCCCAACGAAGTCATCTCGTGGCCCACAAAGTACTGATGGGGTGGTCATAATAATCTGGCCACTCAGTGTATGAGTGTGTTAACTGATTACGAGATGTAGCTTATAAACAATGTGGTTAGTTTATCACAAAGAGCATTGGTTATTGGTCGGGATAAAAGTGTAAAAAAAAAAACAATCCCACTCGCAACCAAAAAGTTTAAGAACCACTCCATTAGAGAATGAGGGCGATCCTGTGTGGTCAGTGCCGCTCAGAACTTCTATTGAACATTATGACTGTTCTTATGTTCGGCTCGTTCTAATGCAGCTGGGCAGGCCACACATTGAAAAGGTTCTGTTTATTGAAATCTGAGGTTTGAGCTTTTATTATATCAGGGCTGGACAAATCTCAGGAGCCATGTCGCCAATGCTCCTTAAAGTTCACAGCTGGGGCCTAACTTTTGAGGTTTTCTTCTGGTTGTTGTCAGTGGAACTGGCTTCTAAAAACAAATCCTGCTGCCTCCTGGATTAGACAGACTGGCTCCTAAATTCCATATCATTTGTCCACCCCTGTATTATATTTATATTTCCGTGTAAAATGTTTCAGTAACCCTTGCAGTAGGGCTGCCCCTGCACTGAAAGGGTTAACTGCTCGTTTTTTGCCTGGGTTACAAAAAAAAGGTACACCTGAACCGTGGAGCTGGCTTGGTCTTAGACCGGTCCCTGGAGCCTCTCTCCACTCTTTCAGCGGTCTAAGACCCCATAAATGATCACTTTCTATGCACAGTGTATAAAAGTGAGGATGCTTGGGCAACATTCCAGTGCTGCAGTGTAGGAGGAAAGAGGCTGGAGGGAGCGCTGTGACAGCTGGCCGATGCAGAGTTTGGGTGAGTATAACTTTTATGTAATGAACCTTGACACAAACGAGCACTGCCCGGCTTCCTGATTGGGCAGAAAGCCGGCTCCAGCTTCCTTGTCACCTTGTATTACCGGAGGTTCCAGTATATGGATAAGCATCGGGAGCTTTTGGGCGAGCACGAGTACTTGCCCAAATACTTGGTATCGGCACCTATACTAGTATCGGTGCATCCCTACTTTTCGAGTTTGAACCCTTTGTTAGGACAGACAGGGCTCATATCTGTTTTTTAACTGATAATGAGATCTTCCAGCACAGTGATGATAAACATCAATTCCCCAGCCCCCTCAACATTATGTAGAAAGAGAAAACGTTTTGGAGTTTTCAGAAAACAAGTAAGTAACCACTTTAATTATGCGATGTGAACTGGAACACGTAACAAATATATTAGTCTTCAGATGTGGTGGCTGCATTAGATTTCTTTCTTTTCCCCTGGTGATCCTGCCGGTAACAGTAGGGCTACAATAATCTCTCACTTTTTTGTATCTGTGGAAGAGCAGCTTTGTCACCCTAGGACAATAAGTGTTTCAAGACTGAGGTAAAACCGGTCTCCTCTTCTCAACTGGGGAGGGGGATTCTGAAGTCCACAGAGATGGCTGGGAACAAAGCTGGCTGATGAGAGTGCAGCACAGGCAGAGAGGATTTCTGAGCAAGCACTTATTAACCAAAACTCTTGCAATGGTATATACAGACCATAAACAGACCATATGGGTGAAGATGAGAGAAGTTTATTGTTAGCTTTACCCAGACTTTACACATTTCAACATGGAAAGCTACTGCAGCATGTCCCTGGTTATATTGGTCCTCTGTTATTGTTAACCAGACTAATCCTGAAGTACCACCATCAGTTTGTTCTATGCAATATCAGACAAAGTTAAATCGGATTACTGAGACACACAGTTACTCCACCGTATAGGAGGTTACCCCCAAATCTTCAAAACCTGCCAGGTTGGTAGGACTTGAGGATGACTTTTTGAAACAATGAGTTAATGTACATTTCTGCTCAGCTGATATTTTTTATTTCAATTCACTACTGAGGTAAAGTTGCTGCAACACAGTGGGCAATTGGTTGGTATGAGAAAATGGAATGTTTCAGATTTGGCTTTTTTCTTTTTTTTCCCCTCCACTTTTTTGTGTCATACCAATACAAACAAAAGAAATAAACATGAGAATGCCTAAATATTTGTAATTGCAATAATTTTCTGCACGAAGTGGTGCATTATCTGGCAGGAAGGCAGGGGTGAAAATATTCTGTATATGTAATTGTTTTGGTTATCTGTGGAAGCTTAGAAGTATCCTCTCTTGGCAGGCCTGACCATCTCCAGAGAAGGCTTTAATCATATCTTTATAGAGCTCTGCATTCAGCTCAGCACTTGAAGCTCAAATGGAACCAAAACTCTCTTGTGTTAATAAGGTTCACAAGTGATAAAGCTTCCTGTCAGTTTTTTATCTCCCATAGTAGATTTCCTATTACTTCTTGTTCTGGTGACAAGATGTTCGATGGACAGAAACAGATAAGGACTCTTGCCATTGGGGACTCAAAACACTTTTTTAGTAGAGTATAGAAGGCTTAGAACCTCTTTCAGATTTTTTTATTGCTGCCCCGTTCCCCATCTTTTATGTTCTGTTGGCACAAAGATAAAGGTTACATTTCCCCTATGGGCACGCAGGCAGCTAAAAAATCCTTTGTCGTTCTGTTCCGAACAAAGTATTGTTGAGCTTTAAATATCCACAGCTAAAACTTGCTGTGGGCTCCCTTCAGGAGAGATGCTCATAAAAAATGTAGCTACCCAATAGCTTTATTAGAGCTACTTCTAGATCATCACCTTCTACATTGTTACTCTTGAATTTTAATCCTTATATAGCAGGTTTTCAGAACACTTCCTATAACAATATTTTATGTTTTAAAACTGTTGAAAACTTTTTACTTCCATTGCAGAACTCTTCGATAACTACATGCAGCAGGATGCCCATGAGTTCCTAAACTACCTGCTCAACACAATAGCTGACATTTTGCAGGAGGAGAGAAGACAAGAGAAACAAAATGGCCGAATACCAAACGGTAACATCGACAATGAGAACAATAACAGCACACCAGACCCCACCTGGGTCCATGAGATCTTTCAGGGAACGTTAACTAATGAAACAAGGTGTCTTACTTGTGAGACGGTAAGATTTCATTTCTATATATTTGTGGCAAGCCTTTTGCTTTAATGATAATACATTGTTTAACCCTTTCGCTGCCAAGCCCTCCGGAACATTTTTCAAATCAGCTGGCCAAGCCATTTTTGCATTTTAAATGTTATTTTTTTTACATTTTCTATTTATTTTTTAATTATTTTGTATTTTATTTTTTTTACTGTTTGGGGGGCTGCGGCGAAATCTCTGGGGTCTAAATAGACCCCTGACATTTCCCTTTTGAAATAGAAAAAGAAATTGAGGACATAAGTCCTCAATTTCTTTTTCTGCAGCCCC
>NW_017308003.1:150990-152231 GCF_000935625.1 Nanorana parkeri
GGGGGGTTGCCCGATATTTTTGTTAATATCGGTCATCAGCGGTTTGTGAGCCGCTGATGACAGCTATTATTTTGAAGGGGACAGTCAGCTGAACAGTTCTGCTATAAGCTTATGGTCGCTAAATCGACCATGAGCTTATAGCAGAATTGTAAATGCCATCGGCGTAAGGCATACTGGCATACTGAGCTGGCCAGCCGGGAACACTTTTGTTCCGCCGTATGCCTTACATCGGTGGCAGCGAAAGGGTTCAAATTTATCCAAGCAAAAAAATTTTTTTTTGTTTTTTTGTCATGAGGGACAGAAATTGATGAAAAATCCAACATTTTACAGCTGTCACTGAAGCAGGAGGTTGGGGAAATTTTCCAGTGACAACACCTGTTTCAGTGACAGCTGTCCAGAAAGGGATTTTTCCTTTTTTTCTGTCCCAGAGAGACGGCTGAAATCGAAGGGAAAAAACCCCAATGGGACACACCCCCAAAAAAGTACCAGGGGTTTTAACCATTCCCTACTCTGTTCACATCTAACAAAATATTTTGGCTTTAGATATTCCTTAAAGCTCGATTCCACCTTTGTGGATGTATAAAAGATGCCAGTAATGTATACCAAGTGTACATGTAGCAGGCATGGGCAGTTGTTGTATATGAACACGGAAACATACTTTGTTAGCTGTCCTCTATGTCTCCTCATGGCTCCTTTTGAAATGGCCGCTTCTATGCTCTGCATGCAGTCTGTGTAAGTTACAAGCTGCTCTGCACAGTGGGAACTACAATTAAGGGCATGGAAAACTACATTTCCCACAATACTATGCTTCCCTCGTGCACTAACTTCTCTGAGAAAACAACTCCGTTGTAAATTAGATTTTAGCACCGTCCGTCCTAACAAAGGGTTAAAGATTTGAAGTCTTGGGTTCTGCATTGTATGTTATTCGGGGGGAAACGCACTCTGTCACAGTTTGTTTTTTCTAAATTGTTCAGCAGAGGTTGCAGTACTATGTATAATCCTTCTCCAAAGAAACAACTAGAATGGTAAAAGTGTTTTTGAAAATGTACTTTTAGGTATGCTGTGTGAATGGGAACACATGGCAAACATATACTGTAGTTAGGGTCTCCTAAATTTGACTGCAAAGTGGAGCGTTACTTTTTAAAGGTTTTCTGAAAGCAAACAGCCCTAGGCTCCATTCTTTTGATCAGAATGAGAGGGGGGCTTGCAGCCGGTGTGGGCACAGAAGTTCAGTGGGAGCA
>NW_017308003.1:152250-196061 GCF_000935625.1 Nanorana parkeri
AGCTGGACTACTGCCCGCGTGTATACAAGATGATTTGCTGGGAGCAGGCAGTTCTAATTATGGTCGGTGGCTTTACAGCAAAGGCAGTGTTAAGGTCACTGAATTCCGGTAAGAGTATTGTGGCCAGAGATGGGCATTAAACAAAAGGTTCAATTGGGATTTATCAAATACAAACAATTACATAAGTGGAAAAATATTAATAAACATTTTGCTAATAAAGGTACAATGAATATATTTTCATAATGGTTGTTCTTTCATGGCGTGTACCTGAAGTACGCCGTTTTCTTGCTTTATCTGCAAGTGAACCACACACATAGATGGCAGCTGTTTTTATTGGAAATATTTGTAGGAACTTTCAGTTATTTGTACACAGTCCAAACTGCAAAGTATTATTTGGCTTAGCTTGTCATCCACTAATTGTAGCACATATATAAAGTATATGAATGTGGCCTAGCCTTGGGATAGATCATGTGAATGATCTCTATATAGAAAGAGCAGATTCTGTTTGAGAATTGGATAAACTAAATTGTATGTAAAAAAATATGAATCGAAGCCTCTGTGAATAGGGGCTGGTGAGCTTTGTGTGCTCCATACTCCCAGTGCAGCCCCGTGGAACATTGTCAGCAGCCACATCTAACTCTATTCCCTGAAATGCGGTTCCAGGCTCCAATGTACATTTCTCTTCATTAAGCTTTTCAGATTAGTTTGGTGTGTTCAATCCTGCATGAAACTACTTTGGCATTACTCACGTCAGCCTTGGTCGCCTTCTGGAATTTTCTGTTCCATTTTCGAGTACAGCAGTCTTGCAGATATTTATAGAATTTGGCTTGCTTTGTGGCTGTAGGTAGAAGCCATCTGTACCAAAGATTTTTCCTATTAGATTCTCTTATTCTATTTCCTTCATTTTTATCATCATCTTTAAAAATACCACTTGGTGTTAACTAAAAAGATATATACACAATTGGCATTTAATACAGCAATCATTTCTATAGGTGAACTGTCACACCTCTGACTCACACGTTCTTGTCATACTGTATAGCCAGAAGAGAACACAACTTATTCAGAGTCTGCAGCTTCTTGTTTTCCTCTCCATTTATTCTGCTCATTGCATTATAAACGACCATCTCTCCATTGCTGTGTTCTTGTCTTGAAAGCTGCCTAAATACCTGGTACCTAATATACACTATATTGCCAAAAGTATTGGGACAGCTGCCATTACATGGACATGAACTTTAATGGCATCCCAGTCTTAGTCCATAGGGTTCAATATTGAGTTGGCCCACCCTTTGCAGCTATAACAGATTCGACTCTTCTAGGAAGGCGTCCACAAAGTTGAGGAGTGTGTCTATGGGAGTGTTTGACCATTCTTCCAGAACCGCATTTGTGAGGTCAGGTACTGATGTTGGACGAGAAGGCCGGACTCGCAGTCTCCACTCTAATTCATCCCTAAGGTGTTCTATCGGTTTGAGGTCAGGACTCTGTGTAGGCCAGTCAAGTTCCTCCACCGCAAACTTGCTCATCCATGTCTTTATGGACCTTGCTTTGTGCACTGGTGCGCAGTCATGTTGGAACAGGTAGAGGTCATCCCCAAACTGTTCCTACAATGTTGGGAGCATGAAATTGTCCAAAATGTCTTGGTATGCTGATCCCTTAAGAGTTCCCTTCACTGGAACTAAGGGGCCAAGCCCAACCCCTGAAAAACAACCCCACACCATAATTCCCCCTCAACCAAACTTTATACTTGACACAATGCAGTCAGGCAAGTACTGTTCTCCTGGCAACCGCCAAACCCAGACAAGTCCATCGGATTGCCAGACGGAGAAGTGTGATTCGTCACTCCATAGAACACGTCTCCACTTCTCTAGAGTCCAGTGGCGGCGTGCTTTACAGCGCTGCATCCGATGCTTTGCATTGCACAGGGTGATGTAAGGCTTGGATGCAGCTGCTCGGCCATGGAAACCCATTCCATGAAGCTCCCTACGCACTCTTGTTGTGCCAATCTGAAGGCCACACGAAGTTTGGAGGTCTGTAGCTATTGACTCTGCAGACAGTTGGCGGCTTCTACGCACTGTGCGCTTCAGCATGCGCTGACCCTGCTCTGTCATTTTACGTGGCCTACCACTTTGTGACTGAGTTGCTGTTGCTTACACTTTGTTATAATACCACTAACAGTTGACCGTGGAATATTTAGTAGCAAGGAAGTTTCACGGAAAACACCTGAATCCATGATTTGGAGGGGTGTCCCAATACTTTTGGCAATATAGTGTATGTTGGAATTATAGCATTGTGCAATGTAAGAGAGTCTGATTGGTGTCCAGTGCTAAAGCAAAAAAAAAAAAGCAAAGGATGAATTGGGTGCAGGTTTGCCAGGAGGTAGCCCAACCTCCTTAAAGGCACAGGGACACTCCAGGAGTCCCTTTGCTTGGTGTCCAGTGCTGAAATTCTAATTTCCTTCCTGCTGCAGCATCCCCATCTGTCCAAGCTCTGGTGTCAGCTTAGACAGGCCTGAACTTATGTACCCCTCCAGGTGACAATGTTCCTGTCTGGAGTTTGGCCACTCTGGCCCAAGCATTGTCATATGAAGATGGCCTTCAGTGCAAGTTTGTAAATCTTTATATTTGATATACTGATACTATAGTAGTATGAAGTATGCAGAAATGTGAAAGTCACATATAAAATCCATAGTGAACATGTAAGGCAGCCCCAGGTTCAGGTGCCTGCTGACTAAGTTTATCTTCAGTTTGCCTTCCGGGGTGAGCGGTCATACACTACTGTTCAGGCATTAGCATCGTCAGAAGAAGGTTTACATATTTTCCATTCCTAACTACCTTTCTGTTCTCCTACAGATAAGCAGTAAAGATGAAGATTTTCTAGACCTTTCTGTCGATGTAGAACAAAATACATCAATTACTCATTGTTTAAGGTAATTATTTCAACATAAAAAATGCCTCCTTAAATTATAGTGATGTTTCATCAGCGCAAATAGTTTAAATCATCACAGATGGTAACTTTTGATTCATTTCATATTGTCCGATTGTTTCTCTCGCATTATTGTTTTTATGCTGTGAAATTTGATGGTACATTATTAATGTGGTCTTGAAACCTAAATGAGACCTCCACCCAACACTTAGTTTTGTCCTGGAAAAGGAGTGATAGCTGCAACCTGAGTGTAAAAAACTTGTCTTTGTAGCTCTGCTGCTTGCGGGCCTCAGATAACACTGGTCTACAAGGAGAAAGCCTCGGGAATGAAAGTAGCTACATTTTACCAGCATTAGTAAGTCAGGTTGAAAAAAGACACATGTCCATCGAGTTCAACCCAACCCAGTATTGGGTCACTAATAAAGGAAAATGAAGTCCTGAGTATTAATTGGCTCCAGTTTCTAAGATACAGCTTCAGATCAAAATTGCATCAAAATAATTCAAAATTACGAGGGGGATGTGCGATTATGCTGCATATATTTTCTGCAAAATGTGATCTAGCAATGAGAATGGTGCCACACCAATCATTATAAATGTATCTTTTTAGTGATACCAGTAACATAACTTTTCATTTATTGGTTTTTCATGCTTTTTGTATGAGAAACTGACAAGCTCTAACATCAGATCAAACGACATGGTTCCATCTTTATTCGGTATCTAAACTGCGCTTTTTGGCTTTTCTCTTGTGAACTGCAGTAGGGTCCCCCCTGGAGAGATTCCAGCAGTAATTGGCAAGCATGGACGGACTCCATTTCCCTTGGTATCTTTTCTCCATGCCTGCAATATCCTGGTGGAATCTCTCCTCATGCTCATCAGTCACTGCCCCACAGTTCAAAGGGAAATAGTCTAAATGCGAGTGTAGGAAGTGAATTATCAGTGACATGTTTGCACCAAGTGCTTTATAGGACCTAAGCAACTTTTCCACGTGTTTTTCATAGTCATTTGCCTTGCTGTTCACGAGAAATTCAGTTGGGTTCCCTCCTCACCATTGGGACTGCGAAAAGCATGGACTTGTCCTCCTTGTTTAGCCAATGGTGAATAAATGTCAACCGCACACAACCAGTATTGCAGTCCAAAGAGTTTGTTTATTGGAACGTCAAGATCACACCACTTTATAGAGACCAACATATAAAAATGAACCACCAATCAAGGTTAATTAACGTCATGCTCGTCAAAAGAAAAAGTTAAACAGCTGAATGCTGACTAATGAACTTCAGCTGTTTTTAACTTTTTCTTCTGACGAGCATGACGTCTTTATGCTACAAGGTATCTTTTTGTTTGTCTCTTTGTTTAGCCAATGACACAGATAAGTTGCACATGTAATGCAACAATAATGAGGGGCCCAACTCTTGTCCTGATCCCCTATTTTGCATCCAACATATAGGTGGTATGCCTTTTTTACCACTGCTGTCATACTGCACTTTTGAGATGCAAATGTAGCAGAAGTTATCTATGTTGTTTACACAGTTTCGAGGCACCTTGGCTTCTAAGGGGAAATATCACGCAACTGTTCCTTGGAAATGTTAGGCAATGACACTTTCACACAACACCGGATGTAACTGTATGATGCGTAGATCTGACCAAGACAAATGTACCTTGCAATAAAAGAAAAATACATTACAGTTAGGTAATAATCTTTAGTTTCAACGTGAAGATAATTTTATACACTTCCATGTGGTACCATTTTCATTGTTCTACCGTACTGAGAAGTTACGAGGCATCATAATCATCAGACACCTCCCTCCCTTGTAGGCAAATATACGCGCCTGTGTATAAATCTTTATTGTGAAATATCTTGAAAAACTTTAGCCAACCAACCAGCACCTTTTACCACCTGCTTTCTAATCTAATCCATCTAATCAAAATATGTAAGAATGAACACATTTTATCTCCGAGGTCGATCATTTCCTCAAATTTGTAGACCAATGTAATAGTTCCCTTGCGTCTCTCTTGGTTGATCACATCCTAGTTGGTAGACTCGCCACCAAAGTGACTGCAGGTGTAAATCTGTGTGAGATCCAAATAGCAGGGCTAGAAAAGGTTAGTGTAGTTTGATTTAGCCTGCTGCCTCCACCCAAAAAGAAAACCCTGGTTTTGCAGTAGTGGTAATTTTTGCCCTTGGGTCGTTCATCAAAAATCTGTCTTTGGAGATAAGCCTACAAATTGACCATGCAATGAGGAATCTGAATGGAGATGCTTGAAGGCCAACCCTTCACTGGGCATGTATATATTCATTCCTCATATCTTTAGATGCTCATGCTGCCTTTAAGTAGCGGTAAATAGAAGACTGCGTAAAATGTTAAACCTATTACTTTTTTTGTGTTTTTTTTTTCATGCCAGTTATCCAATAACTGCCTTTAGGATTGCACTCCATACCTAGGGAGACTGTTGCATAATTTCACTAAATACGTTCATTTTAATCAGTGTTATTCAGCATATGGCTGCGTTTGAGCTCTTGAGCATAAACCTTTGCACAAACACCCCTACATTATATACAGGATATATTCAGATACCACTGGGTAATCCTTTGTTGTCTACTACTTCCTTTGTTGTCTACTACTTCCTTGTACTACTTCCTTGACATTAATTATGTCATTAATGTATATCATAAGTAACCATTTCATGTTTAATCATTTTAGGGGATTTAGCAACACGGAAACCCTTTGTAGTGAATACAAATATTACTGTGAAGAATGTCGCAGTAAACAGGAAGCACATAAACGGTAATGTATTGACGGCCACATTTACTGTATATTTAAGTATAACAATCATGTGCCGAGCTGAATAAATATATACAATTCAGTGAACTATGTGATATAACAATAAGATATATAAGTATATGCTTTAAAAGTTATATTCTAAAGAACATACCAAAACATGAAAGGATGAGAACAGAGTGATAAAAACAAAATCCAATGTGCAACAATTATAATAGTGCAAATAAATGCAGGGGATAGTCCACCACTAGATAGATTCAAACTTCCAAGTAAGCAGTTGCCACAGAATCCTGACACACTTTCACCTCCACCAAGTGAATGCAAAAATTTGAACAGTGCTCACCTGGGGAGGTGGACCCACAGAACTAGGTCTCAAAGCGCATTGCCCTTCTTAATAGGGGAGGGAAGCCCGTATGAATGAAGACCAGATCACCTTCTCAGCTCGCAAAAAACATCGTTTCACAGGGAGACAAAATATCAAGCGGACATAGTACATATCGTCCAAAAAAGTACAATTTTATTGAATAAAAGCAGGTACTCACAATGTCACAGGTGACAAAAGGCCTAAAACAAATATCCAATGGACACCACAGTACAAATCTATGGGACTCCCGTCCGTCCGGCTCAGCTGAGAAGAGTGCCGTCAAATGCTCCACCCTACGTACGTTACGTCTATGTGTGACTTCGTCAGGGGGCTGGGACCAGGATCACACCTATGCCTTAAAGCCCAAGTGACCGCTCAGGTAACATGAGCTAATACATTCCAGATACATAAAACTAAAGGCCTGCAAAGTATTGCAGATGGTTTTCTTTAAGAAATCAGCCACAGCCTGAGAGGAAAGGCCTGCGGTATGCTGCAGAGTGGAACCCTTGTTCTATGGGAAAGCATTGGTCTTTCTGCAGAGATCTGACATGCCCCCCTGCTGACCCAGAGCCAGAACTCTCCAATCAGCAGGGAACATGAGATTTGCAGAGTTATAGGTGTGACTCAGTGGGGGGCGTTTTGGACCACTGCCTCCTTACAGAAAGCAAATTACCCAATTTGCTGCATGCTGGCAGAGGGCAGGTTTTTCTACTTGGGCTGTGGTTGCTTTAGAAAGAAAATGAACTGTAAGACATTGAACACCTTTTTTTTTCCAAAATATTTTATTTAGGTTTAAACAAGGTCACCATGTGACCGTAAGAATACAGTACATTACGTGTATTTGTTCTCTTTTTTTTTTTTTTTTAGCCTTTCTCACACCTCCGGTGATCCGAGCGAGAGCGATCGCCGGTTTGGGCTACAAATTTATCCATCCGATGCCCTGATCAGTGCTGTGCGATAGAGAAGCCTGATCGGTGGTGTCGGGGAGCAGCAAATAGATTTTATAGGCTTGTGGTGGTCCCGAGTAGCCGGAGCACGTTACATGTGCAGCCGATGAGGTGGGCGCCGGAACCGGAAGTCCCTTTTTTTTTTTTTAGATTTAAACTAAAGGTTCAGTTGAACTTACTTTTTACTGGGAACGTATACAAACTACCTCAAATATAGATGCAGATATATTTAATAACATGGTTGGTTACTTTGTGATGTCTGCTCATAATATGTAAAATGTATTAAAGATACAGTTGAAATGCATACTGATCTCTATAATCTTGGGAGGGGACATTTTTTTCTTCCAGATTTAGTTTGGGTTAAGGTCTTTATATTTTTTGCAAAATATTGCCAAGTAGTCTTTCCTTTCAATAAGTTTCTTTTTTTTTTGTTTAATTCCAGGATGAAAGTAAAAAAGCTGCCTATGATTTTAGCTCTTCACCTAAAGAGGTTTAAATACATGGATCAGCTGCATCGATATACAAAACTCTCATACAGAGTAGTCTTTCCTTTAGAGCTTCGGCTGTTTAACACATCAGGAGATGCCACCAATCCAGACAGAATGTACGATTTGGTAGCTGTGGTAGTCCACTGTGGAAGGTAGGTACACTCATAGCATGGACACATTGTAAGGATTTTGCCACACGGGTCAAACTTTATGTTGGTGCTCACCTGAGAGCCTGTTGTTGCAAAGTCTTATTGATGCATCTTACTTTCATTATTACACATTTCTATGTAAGATGTGCATTCTGAAAACCGAACCAAAAATGCAGCAAGTGGAATTTTGTAAAAAACGCATTCTGTAAACTGCAATGTTTAAAAATATCCGAACACAAGTTCCAAATTTTAAAGCGACACTAAACTTAGGAGGTCATTCTTAAAAATGTATTCAAGTACCTTAACTGTTGGCAGAAATGGAAGGACAGTGCCAGCACCAATTCAGAGATGATTTGAGGATCTACAGCCGAGTGATACACAAATAAGATACATTTTTGTTAATAGTGAAGGTACTTGAATACATATTTAAGATTTAACTCCTCAGTGTAGTGTCACTTTAAATATATGAAATAAGAATTCAAAATGTACACATAGAGTTCAGTGTCACTATTAGCTTTTGTGTTAAAAAATGTTTTAAAGCATTGGTTTTTAATAAAATATTCGGGTGATTATGGTCCTTCTTCAGTCCTGTTATGGGATGACAACTATTCCCAATTGTGATTCTGTTTTGCCACCTAAATATTTGCTCCTGATGGCGACTACAACACACATTGCCCAAGTATGGTCTACTGTTGTCACCATCAGGATGCTGCTCCAGAGCAATGAAGTGCAAATGATGCTGGAGTGAGTGGATGGAGATGGCTAAAGATCAGTTGCAGAAAGGGGTGAAAAAAGATGAACACAGTGTTTTATATTAAAAAAAAGGCCATGGCAACTGTTTCTTACACAGTGCATCCATGTAGAGTTTAGATCTACTTTTAAGTACATTGCTCACAGTGAACTCCAGTGGTGGCTAGAATTGTGGCCCACATAGTCAGATTTTGCCTTTTAAGAAATATTTGGTTGGCTAGTAACTGCATCAGTTTTGCAGCAAATCTCTAAAGATCTTTTGCCAATTGTGTTCTGATATCCAGAAAAGGTTGAGTTCCACAGTTTGGAGTTTGTTGAGTAACTACCCCTATCCTCCCACTCATGCACAGATTGCTCTGTAGCATTCCTTGTCACTTACATTTGAACCACAGTAGTTACCCGGGTCATCCCACATTATTGATACAGTTGAATATCTAGAGGTGGTTTCATGTTATACTCCAGGCTAATCTGGGATGAGGAATTCACATAAGCTCCATTATATGTAAAATTACTCTGAAAAATACATGAATCCTGTTCTGTTTTATGACATAGTAACATGTTTCTTTGTTGTCTTTTTGTACAGTGGTCCCAACAGAGGACATTATATTGCAATAGTGAAGAGTCATGATTTTTGGCTGTTGTTTGATGATGACATTGTAGAGGTAAGTTACTTTCTATAAGTGGTTAGGAGATGTAATAATTACCAGCCGGAAACGTGTTATGGAGGTACAGCCTGGAATGATGCATGATGAAGATATGGTGGAATACCTTCCTAGGGGGGGGGGGTGTTTACAGGGAGCTGCTGTATGATTTAGTGGGGTGGCTGTTCTGAAGCTCAAGGTAAGCTTGATGATGGCTGGTAGGAGAAGCAGAGGGTTGGTGTAGTTTGAGATGCAGTGAATCAGTGCAGGCTGGTATGAGACATTGTGCAGGGAGGTATTAGATGTGGTGGGTCTGTGCCAGCTGTTATTAGGCACGGTGGATTGATACAAGTTTGTATGACTGGCAGTGGAAATGATGCAGGCTGGAATGAGAGATTTTGGGTCAGTGCAGGAAAGTATTAGACTTGGTGGGTCTGTGATGGCTAGTGTAGGGCGCAGTGGGTCTGTGCCAGCTGGTATGAGGCATGGTGGGAATTTGCCAGCTGGTGTGAAATGTGGTGAGTCTCTGCCAGCTGGTATGAGGTGTGGTAGGTCAGTGCTACCCAGTATGAGACGCATTGCCTCAGGGGGGCAGTGCCAGCTGTTATGATGCACAGTGGGTCTGTGCTATCTTTTATGAAACTGAGGAGATTGGTACCAATCTGGTATGAGGTGTGGTGGGTCTGTGCCAGCTGGTATGAGGTGCTGTGGATTGGTGCAGGCTGCTATGAGGCTTGGTGAATGGATGCAGGCTGCTATGAGGAGCAGTGGCTCAGTGTTGGCTAGTATGAGGCACAGTGGGTCTGTGCTAGCTGGTATGAGGTGTGCTGTATTGATGTCAGCGGGTATGAGGTGCAGTGGATAGATGCAGGCTGGTATGAGGTGCAGTGGATAGATGCAGGCTGGTATGAGGTGCAGTGGATAGATGCAGGCTGGTATGAGGTGCAGTGGATAGATTGCTGGCTAGTATGAGGCACAGTGGGTCATGTATGCTTAAGCTTACCCACATTTTTGTCTGTATATTTCTTCTCATTTGTGTGTAGAAAATTGATGCACAAGCTATTGAAGAATTCTATGGGTTAACATCGGACATCTCCAAGAACTCTGAATCTGGATATATCCTCTTCTACCAGTCTCGAGACTGAGCGAGAACTGTCACAAAGACATACATTCTGCCTCATTTCTTCTCTGGACAATTGGAGCAAGGAGAAAGCACTGATACATATATGTCTATATATAACTTTAAATATATAGATGTATATATAGATATAAATATAAAAACTACAGAAAGGGGAAAAAAGTTTTTTTTAAAAACCGCGAACAGTGGATAGATGCAGGCTGGTATGAGGTGCAGTGGATAGATGCAGGCTGGTATGAGGTGCAGTGGATAGATTGCTGGCTAGTATGAGGCACAGTGGGTCATGTATGCTTAAGCTTACCCACATTTTTGTCTGTATATTTCTTCTCATTTGTGTGTAGAAAATTGATGCACAAGCTATTGAAGAATTCTATGGGTTAACATCGGACATCTCCAAGAACTCTGAATCTGGATATATCCTCTTCTACCAGTCTCGAGACTGAGCGAGAACTGTCACAAAGACATACATTCTGCCTCATTTCTTCTCTGGACAATTGGAGCAAGGAGAAAGCACTGATACATATATGTCTATATATAACTTTAAATATATAGATGTATATATAGATATAAATATAAAAACTACAGAAAGGGGAAAAAAGTTTTTTTTAAAAACCGCGAGAGCTCAGGGGGGCATTAGCGCAGTTTGCACACGCCGAAGCAAAGAACACGGATCGAGCAGACAGATACTCATATCATAAAAATTGATTTGCTCTCAGGTATCACGCTCACCATTATAGTCCCATCACTACTGCTACCACAGCTAACCATGAACAGAAATGGTCATTCCTATTGGTGGATCACATTTTGCAGTGATTAATGCTATTCTAGTCGTCTTTTAGCTAGCTATTAAAGCCACTCTTGAAATGCATCGGATTCTTTTCACACTGATCACCCCACACAGCCAAGCAGACCTGAAAAGGAAAATGTTTGCAAATCTAAATAAACCGAAGTCGCTGTAAAAATACTAAAATAGAAAAATATATATATTTATATATTTGCCCCCAACAACCGCAATTGCCTTTCTTGGAGTGAACAGAAAGACCTATTTGAAGCTTTCCGTCGATTGGATGCCTGGAGAAGCTTACAGTCACAGATGACCAGATTGGGAACAATGCACAAAGTTTGTTATGCCCCCTGTTATTTTGGGGAGATGGCAGCTTAACTGTGGAAAATTCTTTAAAATGTTTGCTGTTGTCGTGCCTGTTTCCGGCACAGAATTATGTGAGGTCATTCATTCAATCCGTTAGGTAGAAAGTTTTAAAGCACGGAGATGAAAAGATATCTGTGAACATGTAATACACATAGGGAAGCATTTACAAAGACTGGGGCTGAGTTAGCCAGGGGCCTCTACAGAGCAAATCTAAAGGATTTGATTCATTTTTCTGCACCCGTATGCCTGGAAATCCATCCGCAGCATTTCACCAATATTTGTCATAATTGTATTGCTTTGCAGTATTGTCTGCACTTGGTTAGTAGTATGCGTCAGACTGAAGCAAAACTATTTCTGAACTCTAGGTTGGGAGTGATCTCCAAAAGAAGCTTATGATAAATCCCACAGTGCTCTCTTGTACTAGATTCCCCTGTTTCCGTCTTTGTAAATCACTTCCACACACACGCTCCCCAAGCGCTTTTATCTAGAAGTGCTCAGAAAACTTCCTAAACTGCAGAAAAAAAGGGCAGGTAGGTTAGGGCAGAGGTCATATAATATATAGTAGTTTTAGTGTTGCAGTCTGGAAAGGTATTTCTGTTATTAGATTCCATAACTTTTACTTTTAGCACAATTCTGTTGTTCACTAAATATATTATGATATTGTTAATTTATTAGTCAGAAAATGTCAGCCGTTGTGACAACAAAGAAACAAAATAAAACTGTCATGTGCAACAAAATATAGAATATATAGAATTATATATATAATGGGAATTTCTGTGTGGATATTGTATAGAATGTAACAAAGACAAAAGAGATTTCTTACAGGTGGTCATACACAGACAGAATTGTAATTAATGTGACAGATCTTTTGATGTGTGGCCGTCATCTACACAGACGCTGATTGGCAGCTTAGGCAAAGCTGAGTTCTTCCTAGCGGTGAGCAAATCCTTGGATTTGACAGGTTGTTAATTGTACAATTACTAATTGAATATCTAGATTTTGTTCACAAGGTATGACTACCCTGATTCCCAGCACAATTTGAGGTTTGCCCCATATAGCATGATTTAAAATGACACTAAACTCAGGAGTTAAACCTTAAAAATGCATTCAAGTAACTTACCTATTAACAAAAATGTATCTTATTTGTGTATCCCTCGGCTGTAGATTCTCTGAACTGGTGCCGACACTGTCCTTCCTTCTGGAGGGGGGTACTTTTGTTCCTCATGGTCCCTGTGTGTGTTGTAAAGAAGTCACCACTCCAAGGTCACTCCTATGATGGACTACAATCTCAAATTCAAATTTGCAAACTAAACATGAGATTGTAGTCCATCACATGAACGAGCTTGGAGCGGTGACTACTTTACAACACACACAGGGACAGTGTCGGCACCAATTCAGAGATGATTTGAGGATCTACAGCTGAGTGATACACAGATAAGGAGCAGGATTGGTAATAGGGTAATCAAATGCATTTTTAACATTTAACTCCTGAGTTTAGTGCAAATTAGCATGTGGATCGGTGTTATAACATTTCAAAGATCTATCAGCAGTTTACCTTCTACTTTCTTTTCTTATTTCAATTATTATTTTCTGTGGAGACACTTCTTAAGTTGTATCTCCTGGCAGCTAAAATAATAATATAGGCTTTTTCTAAAAATTGAAGGCCAAATATTCAAATTTGACATGGGCCCAGTTATAACTGCTTTTCTTTAAGGTAACGACCATCAAATCCCAGGCACTGGCTCACTAGAATTATTAGTACCTGGATCTTGTTGTCTCTCCTTGGCAGGTTTTAGTTATATTGTTTCCTACTGCCTGCTAAAGTAGAATATAGAAGAAGAAAAATCAGTTTCTGTAACATTCACTCGATTTTCTAATAGTTAATGTTGTCAAAGCAAAAACTGTTTTCAACCATAGCAATGAGAACTGTGGATGTAATTTTCGTTTAGGGGAATTTCTTTCATTGCAAAATCAAATGTTAAAGTCAAATTCATCAAATTTCGTTTTTGGAACCACGTTCGTAAAGTCTCTGATGGCATTATTGAATGTTCTGACGAGATTTTTCATATGAACTCTTCTTATGAAGATCTACCAGTATAAGGCCAGCTTATCCATTTCGTCTAACTGCAAAGTTCTTTCTGATTGCACAGATAGACTTGACTGCTCTTCCAACACTTGGTAGACATACAACTTGTGACAGCAAAGCAAACATGGCTCAGGTGCTAATATTCACTGGTAGGAATTGGCACAGATATTTGCTGAGCCTCTTGAGTCTGTCACATGGGCAAAAAATATTAGACGGCTTATGGCCATCTCTATAGGGTTCATAAATGTGTGCTGCATAGCGGATAGTATAACAATGTACTAATGTAATCTTAATTATTGAACTCTTCAGACACTGGTGGGAGGGCAAGATGGGGACTGTGTAATCTGGTTTTGCTGCAACGTGTGGAACTCATACATGTCATCTCTGTATCTCTGGAGTGTACACAAGTCTGGAGCATGCTGGGAATGTTCTCTAAAATTTGTGACTGCCAGGCACCTTTATGCAGCGCATGTGTTGTTGTTTTCCTGCAATTGTTTCCTTTTACAGATTATGAAGAATAGCTTATAAATAATTTGCAGATTTTTATTTTCCTTTAAATAAGAGATATTATAGTAATGAGAGTGACTGCACCACGTAGAATCCAGAACTATAACATTTCAATGTACTTTTCTTTTTGGTGATCATCAACTTGTTAAATCATGACCCTTGTGTATTGTCTAGCCGTGTCTGAATGTAACTTACCCGAAAAGTGGGTGAATGTGTATCTCTCAAGCTTTCATATACCGCTTACCATTCCTTTTTTTATCATGGTGTGATAAGACTTTAAGGGAGAACTCTTATGTGGTGGGTTTGAGTGGAGGGGGATGAGGCGGGTCAGGTGTAGACTATTAGTATGCTCTTCAGAGGTTTGGCAACCTGTATTTAATTTTGTTGTAGGATTACAGAAATGTCCTAATTTTTTTTTTTTTTTTTTTTTATTTTTTTTGTGATGCTGACACTAAGATACACTCCAGCCAAAAGTAAATAAAAATACCTTAAGATGCGTAAAGCTTACCTGCTCTATACCTTAGCTTTTCATTCAGGCATTGTTGTATTGTACCTGTCCACCCTAGTCCCTGGAAATCTAGTAATCTGACTTTTTGAGGTTTTGGGACACCCTACTTGCTGACCACATTGTGAAGTAAAACTCATATTAAGATTCAAACCTGCCTTGGATATCTGAACATGGTTGGTGAAGTAGGGAGGGAGGCTGGTACACAGCACAGCCTTCTCTATTGCCCAACTGCCCATGTCAGGTGGTCTATGTGTGCTGTGTCTAAAGTGGTTTACAGATTCAATTGAATTTAGACAATTTGTTTTAGTCACATCTGCAGCATGCTGGAATGCATTACTAGTCCACTGAATGGTTTCACTTGTTCTCTGGACGTGATCAATAAAATCATTCCAGATACTTTTTTTTTTGTTAAAAAACAAAAATCACAATGACAAGCTGAGGCTTCATCCCTCACTGCGTGCATAAACCTGTCACTGGTTACCTGTGTACCTGTGATTGGTTGAGTTGCACAAAGATCCAACCAGACAATAAAGATCAGCAATTACTGCCTAAGAACAGAGCACAAAGTAGTGACTCAAATCCAGGTAGCTGTACATTACAACGGTAAGGGGCATATTTTAATTGCACTGAATGATTGATTTTTCTATTTTCAAATATTAAATCCTGAATTTTACCAGTGATTCCCTATTAATGCCTATAAAAGACTTGCCTTGCTTGGCAACAGGCTGTCCTTGCTCTGCCGCCTGTGAGATTTTTCCCTAAAATCCGCATGTATTGTCATTCATCCAATGCTGCACATTTATGTATCCTGTGAATGGTCAATGGCAAGTTGTCGAATGAGGATGAATTTGTCCTTTTTTTTTTACTAGTGCTTCCCACAATTTCAACATGCAGTTCTCTGATTGAAGGTTTTGGAATATTGCAACATTGCACTCTGGAATACAGGCAATCCCTGATGGCTGTATTACTGGAAACCAGGATCAGTTTTAGAGCAGGCCAGCCTGGTACAGAATCAACATTGGAATACAAATTATAGGCAAAGGGCAGGGAACCCTGTGGAGCTTTTTAAGGGGAAATTATCAGAACTGGAGCAGACAAAATCTGGAGCAGCTGTGCATGGCAACCAATCAGCTTCTCTCTTCAGTTTGTTCAGTAAAGAATTGAAAATTAAAGAGAGAAGCTGATTGGTTGCCGTGCACAGCTGCTCCAAATTTTGTCTGCTCCAGTCTTGATAAATTCCCTTCTTTACGTTTGGCTGTGGAGTGCTGTAAAAATCTAAATTATTATGTGGATTGCAATAAGTAAATATTAAGTCTGTGCCCTTGTTCTCATTGGCCAATACCACTTACCAGTACAAACCAATGAGGTCTATGTACCTTCAGATGACATTTATAATGTTGGCATCTAGCAAGCAGGGGAAGAGCAAAGGAAAACTATTTCCGAAGCCTGAAGGCCACCGTTGCTGACCTCCTCCTGAAAATTCTGGTTGCCTGCATGGTTCTGGCCTAGCATAAGCATGCAGTTGTTGAGAGTGATGAGGCAGTGAAAATGTTAAAGCAATTGAATCAGCTTGACAGCCGAGCGACTAATATTTTCAGGGAGGTCAGCAATGGCAGCCGGGTGGGAGCATGCGGGTGAACAATATTACAAAGCTAACCTTCCACTCACACCATTGAATGGAGTTCTTATTTAGTACATAGCTTTTGAATGAATGTTTTGTAAATACTTATTGGGCTGCCCTATGTGAAACTAAAAGGCTGTATTTACTAAAGGAAACATTTCTATCGTAAGATACAGTCAAGTCAGTTTGCTGTTATTTAGTCCATATGACTGGATAGTAAGTATAGGTCACTGCTGCTAATCTCATGCTTTATAACCACGGAACACTTGTATTGGCTCAGGAAGCAGCCTTGTAGATTTCTGGTCCGATAATTCACATCGATTTGTTTGTCACGTTTGGCCCCTTTAACACTTAACAATAGGACATCAACCCGCTGATTGCAGTCCTGTTACGGCTGAGACAATCTGTTATGTACAATTAGTGGTATAGTCTATGCATGTGTGGAAACATGTACAACCTTGGCTTTACTGCTTTCTTTCTCCAAATGTTTATTTTATAGCAGCACCCTTCCCTCAATGAGAAATATGTGATTCTTATGACCTACCTTTAGAAAAGGGTTGTAAAATGGGAACTTTGAATATACTCATGTTCTGAATTACACTTACTGCGGAGGGAAAGCAACTTAAAGTGAAAGTTCCATGCCAATTTCAGGTCAGTGAAGCTCCTGCTTATCATCACCGGCACTGTCTGGGAACTAGTATGAAACTTGCAAGTCAAACACCTCCTCCAAAAGACCAGTGCTAGCTTAGAAGTTGATGCCCTTTGTTAAAGTGACACTAAACGCAGGAGTTAAATGTTAAAATACATTCAGATGCCTTATTAACAGAAATGTATCTTATTTGTGTATCACTCGGCTGTAGATCATCAAATCATCTCTGAATTGGTGCTGACACTGTCCTTCCTTCTGGAGGGTGACTACTTTTGTTCCCCATGGTCCCTGTGTGTGTTGTAAAGTAGTCACCGCTCCAAGCTCACGCTCGTGATGGACTACAATCTCAATACAAATTTGTAAACTAAACATGAGATTGTAGTCCATCACAGGAGTGAGCTTGGAGTGGTGGCTACTATACAAACACACACAGCGACCATGGGGAGCAGAAGTAGTCACCCTCCAGAAGGAAGGACAGTATCAGCACCAATTCAGAGATGATTTGAGGATTACAGATGAGTGATACACCCAGAAGATACATTTCTGTTCATTTGTAAGATACTTGAATGTATTTTAAGATTTATCTCGAGTTTAGTGTCGCTTTAAAACAGAACAGTAATTTTGAAGACCATAAGAACTGTGTTCTGCTGAAATATATCAGATTTGATGCTGTCAATAACTTGTTGCAGATTTTGCTTTAAAGCCCAAATTAAACTTTCACTTTAAATAAGCTAAACACATTCCTGATGTATAAAGACAAAAGGTGTTCAAATGTTTATAGTTTCCTTTGAAAGCAGTCACAGCCGTGTAGCCTGTTCACAGTTACATAGTATTTGAGGTTGAATAAAGACATCAGTCCATCAAGTCCAAGCTATTTGTGTGTATGCATTTATGTTGGAGCAGGTGTTTGCGTGTGTATTAGTCCATGTATGATTTTGCTCTTATGCGTACCTGTACCCCTGTATGTCATGGTCTCCGAGGAACTCGTCCAGGAGTTTCTTGAATGATTCCACACTCTTAGCTGAGATCACTTCCTGCGGCAGCAAGTTCCAGACCTGTTCAGTGCCAGTATTCTGTAGAAAAGGACCCCTATTCTTTGTGTGAAAACAGTGGTCTCTCTGAAGAAGTTAGAGCATGAACGTTGCAGATTGCATTACTGTAGGTCTGCGTTTGCAGGAGTCTGTAGGGACACCGCTGCTTTTCAGTAGAGCAAGGGTCCTTTTCTGCAGAATGCTGGCACCAGACAGGCTTTGCTACTCAGACTGTGACTGCTTTCTAAAAAAACAATTGCAAGCCTTTGCTCATGTTTTGATGCATTTGGAATGTATTTAGCTGAGAGTTCTCTTTAATATACAGCAAGTTGTGTATTGGATATTTAAGCTGCTTGTGAGTTGAGGTAAAACAGTGTGGGAGCCACTAGGAAGATCTCGTCCCAGGGCTTCATGCATTTGTGTCCTAACACCACTGAAGAAGAGTGAAGAACGGTTTCATTTTTGCTGTTGCTATATTGGTTCAATAATAGTTTTTTCCTCTTCTGCAGATGTCTATTGTCATGTATGGAAAGGTTTCCATAACATTTCAGACAGTTACAAATTTAAAGTTAGTTTAGATTTCCTAAAACGCTTTTCTCTTGGGATCATTATACCCATAATGCAATGCAGTTGTCTTTTTCCAGATGGCCACCTGAACCAATAATGTTCAGCCTAACCCTCCTCTATCATGTTAACTGACAATATTGTTTGTGTAGTTTTATTTATAACATTTTAGGAGAAGAAAGAAAAAAAAAAAGCCAAGGTGTATAGTCAACAGTGAAAGTACACATTTATTTTTGCTAAGTGTGTGAAATATGTGTCCATAGGATTATAATTTGTTTTTTTTTTCTTCACGTTTGCGACCCATTTCATAAATTGTGTATTTTTTGTATGAATATATGAGGTGATGGTTCTGAATAAGTTAATTTTTACTTCTAGTGCAGCTGAAAAATAATACAATTCTTGAATTATTTGTCAGAATTTAGCAATTTATTAAAAAAAAAATTAAATAAATTATATTAACCAACCAAAATGACCAACATATGAAACATATAAATATTTTTTAGGGGTATTCAAAACGGGGAATTTGTCAGTTGTAAATAGTGGAACTGATTGCTGTGTGACTATATAATTGTTGATTTGAACAGCAGTTCATTATTTTGTATATTGGAAACAAGAATTTTATTAAATAATGTATGTTATTTGTTAACATACTAGATGTATTAAACAACTTATAAATTATAAAACGTTGCACTTTTGATACAGATTTATAGATGTTTGGCGGGTGTATTAAAGGGCTTGCTTGAAATAACCTGATGTGTTATGATTTCCTGTTCTAAAGAAATAAAAGTGTAAGCAACACAGTATTCTGTCTCTGTCTTATCTGAGTCACTGCGACTCAATCAGTTGGATGTTTACATTAGTGAAAAATATGACGCTAAAAATGGCACATCACTTTAATGTGATAATAAAGTCAAGAGGTTTTTAAGCTATTTCAAATGCTGATTCAATTACTTAACCAGTTGAAACTGAGGTGAGTGATTTTCACTCATCCTCATAGTTTGAGCCGACGTGTGACAATGAAACAGTCACACGTCAGCTCACCAGATCGGGAAGTGAGCCAACACACACCGTCGCTCGCTCACTTTTCGATCATGTCCCTGCAGAGAGTGGTGACTATCACTCATGGCTCCCTACAGGGATTCCCCCCCTGCCCTGTCCGATCCTGCAGCACTGACTGGCGGAATGGACGGGGGAGCTCTAGATAGGCAGAGCCAGCTGTCAATCACGCAGCTGGGTGGTTCCAGACAGTAATGTTGGGATCCGTCCCGGCTGCAGCAGTCTCAGTATACCGCGAGCTGTAGCTCACGGTATACTGAGCTTTGGATGACGGGTGGACGCTAGTTTATGTCCTCCCATGACCCTGGGGAGAACTATGGGGAAAAGCCCTAACCCCATAGTTTTCCTTTAATGGATGCTGCTCCTTAATGTTTAAAAGTTTGTTTCCTGCATAATCAGCTGCTCCCCTGATCACTGGTCCTGATATCCTGTTTTAGGGGGGCTCCTTTCCCTTGCAGGGTCCTATGGAACCAGCCTTGTGTGTGCTAGTAAGCTGTGTGTGTCTCTACAACACACAGGCCACAGCAAGGCAAACCACTCCTCTGCTCCCCACTCCTTTCTCCAAGCTAGTAGATGGAAAGCTGCTGCAGACTGCTCTCTCCTTTCATCTTATACTGGACATGAAGTTCAGGGAAGCTGAGCTGAGAGAGTTAGAGTTGTTCAGAAACATGATGATTGTAAGTGATTGGGCAAAAATGTAAAGAAATACTTTGCTGGTTAATGTTTATTTCTTTGATCTGGATTTGTTATTGGGAAAAAAAGGTTGAGAATGTAATATTACTTTAAAGCATATCATTATCCAAACATGAAAATCTCTTGCAAGGTTTAACATGATAATGTGATTCCAAAAGTTGTTTTCAAATATTTTAAATCTGTGGCTTTCATTCAACTTATACCTGGTGATCCTGTCATGAAGGGACGTGTTTAGGCATTTCCTGTTCTGGGGTGACACCTGCCAGCTGTCAGGAGGAAAATTACCCTTTGACTTGCATCTGTTCAGGCACTTCCTGTTATATTGTCTCCCATTTTTGTGCTCCTGTATTGTCACCATGTCACATGTGCCCTGATGAAGACTACTGGCTGCGCCAGCACACATTGCGTTGGCGTGGTCCATTGCTGTCACAATTAGAAAACTAGTGCAGAAGAATAATCAGCCAGTGGATGTAGACAGGGAGTGACTGAAAGAGGCTAGAGGAGATCAGGGATGAAAAGAAGGTGGAAATAGTATTTTGAAAAAAAAAAAGCAACACATTAGAAGTCACAGTATATTAAAGAACGCATGTCGACGCATGTTTTTCCAAGCGTTATGGCGTTTTGAGGCTTTTGTCTTTTATTTGGTCCCCAATGTTTTTTTGCAGGGGAAGACTAGCTCTTGCACTACAAAGCACTCAAAAAAGTAGCCATGTACTTTTTCCAGTGACAGGAATTTTGTTAGACAACATAATGCTTAAGTGTGAACAGGAGCCATAGAAAACAATGGGATTCCTTGTGCTCAGCATTTTGTAGCTCTGAGCTTTGCACTACAAAACGCCTAAATGTGAACAGGGATGTAGGCTCCATTCTCACTTAGCATCAGTGTTTCAGTTTTGTTTACGCATATTCATGCACATTTGTCAAGCGTTTTCCAAGCATTTTTCAGCTTCTGCTGTCCACCATTTTGTTCTCCAGTGTTTCTTGCGCAACATACACGTGACAAAACACTCAAAGCAGTGTGCAAATGCTTGTGTTGTGTGTTTCCATTGAAGTCTATGGGGCCAAAAGTGCAGAAAGCTGAGGAAAAGTAGCTCATGTATTTTTTTCAGTGACAGGCGTTTTGCTACAGGCGACATTAAGCTCAGGTGTGAACGGGAGTCATAGAAAATAATGGGATTTCTTATGTTCAGATGTGACCGGGGACCTTTAGGCAAGTTTAGCTTCTCCTTTGTACATATAGAATGATACATTAAACATACAAGAGGTTAATACGTGATGCACTGTTTTGATTTACACCATACTGATCTCTTTGATGTCTAGATCTACAAAAGAACTGTAAAGCCCATGCGTTTCCTGTCAGGGCCAATTTTTTAGGGTTGGGTTTAAGTAGTTAAACCCTCCCCTGTCTTTACATGACAGTATTCATACCTAACACAGAAATGTGCACGATAACATTTCTCTTGTACAAAACATGTCTCCTGTCGCTTACAATTTGTTGTGATAACCACTCGCTCCTTCTCAATCAGCACTGCTTCCCCAAGCTACCGGCCACGGAGCATGCACAGTAGATGGTACATGACTACACTCACAATGATCCAATCCACAATTCAGATGCATTGCATGTTATTACACTGCCAATTGATTCCCTTGGATGAGGACTGGTCTGAATTCCTGGGCTGCAGAGCTGCTTGTTGACATTGCCACATGTACCATTGGCAAATTGAAGAGAAGTGCCAGGCTGTAAACAGAAGTCAGACATCAAACATTGTAGGTGCAGAAGGATGTTGCTATATATTGTGTTTTAAATGGAGGTTTAATGACACTTTAAAATTTAAAGGTTCAGGTAGTTGAATTGCAATCAGCCAGATTTGAAGTGTATTTCCACTTATGCAGCCAAATTGGGATAACACCTCCTTTATATTTGTTACATGTTCTGATTTACATTGCATAACTTAAAATAAAAAGGATTTCAAAATTGCTGCTTACATATTTACTTGCTGATAAATCTTAGCTTTCCCATTCTCTGTAATTTTAAGGAGGGTGCTGGGGAGTTATGTGTACCATAATTATCTCTGTCTGTACTGTGCTGGCAGATCTTCATTAGCAGTTGTGAATTAGATGTGGACAATGGCCATCCCCAAGACTTGGGAGGTACGTTGTACGCTAATGCACCTTTAACAAAACCTCCCTAATTGCCCATTACAAGCTATTAAAAACAATAGATGCTCCCTATGGGGTCCTGTGTATAAACCTGCTCCAAAGAAACCACTAGAAAGGTGAGAAATCATTTGTATTTATTTTTAGGTATGATTTGTGAATAGAAACACATAAACACACTTTCTAGAATTCAAAGTGACACTAAACTCAGGAGGTAAATCTTAAAATGCATTCAAGTACTTTTAACTTTGAACAAAAATGTATCTTATTTGTGTCACTCGGCTGTAGACCCTCAAATCATCTCTAGTACTTGAATGTATTTTTTTAGGTTTCACCCTTGAGTTTAGTGTCACTTTAACTTCAAAAGTGGAAAACTGTTTTTTGGAGTGGGAAAATTGTAAAACCTTCACCATCTGGGCAGATTTTCTCTCACTATCCTAGTAAATTCCACAAAATGAGAACTCACCCCATGAATGACACAAACAGTGATACAAATCTTGCAGGAGTTAGAACGGTCCGGTGCGAGCAAAATAGTACTTGGCAGCATTTTGACCACAGGCATAATGTGCCTTGCGATCCCGTGCGGCCGTTCGCATTGTGGCCAGAGGGCGTGGCTACGGTGCCATTCACTTCAATGGCCCACCACACCCCCTGCTGCCCCACAAAAAAAGTGAGCCGGCCGCAATGCGAGGCTGTGCGTTCTGCCCAGAATCGGGCCGAAACGCACTGCATCTGGTGTGAAGGAGGCCTTTTAGTGATTTTAATATGAAAAAGTTTAATAGAAGAAATCAAACATCAAAATAGTGAAAGTTCATATTCCATCTTCCCATTAAAAACCAACGTTGTCCACAACCATTCACAATCCCACACATACAGACAGCACCGCACACTTCCCAAATAATGGAAAATCACTGTTGCTGGATCTATCTGTTACTGACTCTGTGGAGGTCATGGAGGGTTTAGATGGTGAGGGCCCTATCACACCATCAAGAGTGCGTTCCAGCGCGTTCAGCCTCTGGAACGCACTGGAAGGCAACCTGGCCGGCTCACTTTGTTTTGGGGCAGGAGGGGGCATGCTTGCAGCGTTTTTGGCAGATCGTATTGGACCGGAACGCAGGCAGTAATGTGCCACGCATTCGGGAACATATTCTTGATGGTGTGACTGGGCCCTTAATGAGGACAGCAGAAAGTCCACGGACACCAATCTCTGTCTTATTTAACCTAAAATGTAATTCCAGACAAATGGAAATTCCTGACTTAGTTGTACTGATCCCTTCCTCCTAGGTAGAGTATAATACAGTAATACCTTGGTTTACAAGTAACTTGGTTTGAGAGCGTTTTGCAAGACAATCAAACATTTCTGAAAATGTTGCCTTGATATACAAGCAATGTCTTGCAATAAGAGCAAAATTTTGTAGAAAAGCGCCACCCGAATAAGGCTGTAGCAGTGCGAGCGATGAGTCTGTTTAACGACAATGCAATGTCACATTGGATAGATTCCTTGTTAAGGTTTCACGAAATGAAAAAGATCCCATTGAGTCAAGAGATAGCAGTGATTCCGTTAGTGATAGTGAAAGTCGTCCTGCACAATAATCCTCCTCTCTCTTGTCCCCCTCACACCAGCCACGAAGGTACCGGTAATTGGTTTATTTTTCTTTATATTTTGTACAGTATTATATTACAGTATTATAATCATTTTTATATGAATATTTTTGGGTTGTGGAACAAATCATCTGAAGTTCCATTATTTCCTATGGGGAAGTTTGCTTTGATATACAAGCGCTTTGGATTACAAGCATGCTTCCGGAACTAATTATGCTCTTAAACCAAGGTATTACTGTACATCCAAAAGTCTTCAGCGATATCCACCGGTGTCATTACTCGCACTCTGAGGAGACCAACATTGGTGGATATCGCTGAAGACTTTTGGATGTACTATACTCTACCTGGAGGAAGGGATCAGTACAACTAAGTCAGGAATTTCCATTTGTCTAAGGAATTACATCTTAGGTTAAATAAGACAGAGATTGGTGTCCATGGACTTTCTGCTGTCCTCATTAACCCTCTAAACCCTCCACAGAGTCAGTGATGGATCCAGCAACAGTGATTTTCCATTATTTAGCAAGTGTGCGGGGCTGTCTGTATGAGTGGGAGTGTGAATGGTTTTGGACAACGTTGTCAAATGTTTTTAATGGGAAGATGCAATCTGATGATTCACTTTTTTGATGTTTGATTTTTTTCAAATAAACTTTTTCATATAAAATACCTGTACACCCCCACATATCACCGGGGGCTGGCGCACAATTTTGTTCTGCCCCGGGCGCCCGTTACTCTGGTTACGCCACTGCCAACCGTGCACATAAAGGCTGGCGTTCCATTGTTCCTGACCTTTTTAAATCAGTCCTATAGGACCCAGAAAACCAACCTCAACTTCAGTGTGCAGTTTTACCGCTGGTTAATGTGCTTCCTAAGGACCTATGAAATATTTTGTAAAGTATAAAACAATTTTTTCTTTTCAGCAATGACATACTTGGAATTCTGAGAGAGCACAATATAAACATTGGCTCAGAGCTCCATGTGTAATACCCTGTGTCAGAGGCGGGCAGGGGAAAGCCTAGAGTCTGTTTAGTCTGTTTAGCTCTAACATGCCATATAAGATCATAATAGGATTGACCCATTTTAATTGCCTCTTTACCTCAGCGCTCATGACTATGTTTTATGATTATCTCCTTTATAGTGTAAATCTGTGCAGAGTTCCTCATTGTTTCGCAGTGGTTCATTATGGTGACTGGTCCTTTTTATGAGCTCCTGGAACTTAGCTGTTCTTTTTAGTTCCCTCTGTGATCATTTCTCTTAAAGTTCTTTGAAGGAGCTCCAAGCTGTGAGCATTCTTACAAGAGGTCACTTGTGATTTCATCGTGAGCTTTCTGAGCTGATTCCTTAATAATGGACCTCAAATATTGAAGTGTCAGTCATTATTTCTCCACAGACACCAATAAGATTAAACATTGCAGATTCCAACTCTCCTTTTGCATGGCGGATGTGTATTTGCCTGAGGTTTTACATTGTGAAGTTTTCTATAGCACTCATTACAAATACAGCTGTATTTATGAGGATAAGAAAACGAATAGATGTGATACGGGGCTGTGTTCGGTCTCACCAGGGCTAGTGTGGGTAACTGATGCCATAGTACTGAAGAAGGTGATTCCAAGTGTCTTGTCACCATTCTTCTGCATTTTGTGGTAGCTTTCATTTACAGTATAGTGATCATAGACAGACAGTGCAGGCGGGAAACATATGTAACTCGAATTCCTGCCATGTCACCTTTCCTAAAGCTTAGAAACGTCATGTAATACAGTATAACAGATGTAATAGAACATATACAGGATTATTAAAGACATAGACCAAATGTAGTGAACCATGGAAGCCAATCACAATTAATCTTTGATCCCCCATTTCCTATTGTTTATAAGCAGCTCTCAGGCCACCAGCACTCAGGAAATGTTGTCAGCATACTTTGGATATCACAGCCTATCCCCAACACCCCCATTGGTTTCCAGAACAAAGATGGTCCTGGAAATTGATTGAAACAAGATGGTTTTTGGAGGGAGGTCCAAGGCAGCTTGCATTCTGGTAGCCTTGGAGATACTTGCCGGTGATCTGTGAAGGTTGTGAGCTGGAGTTCTCTGCCAATCAGTATTGGATGGGCAAGTGTAGAGATGTTCCACTATCCCACTGTAAATGGAAATCCTCTTAAACCTTGAGGAAAGGGTAAAAATAATTCAGATTGCTTGTAGTATAACAGTAACAATAATAATGCACGAGTCTAACACCAGTAAGAACAGTGGCTAGAGAAGGACTGGACAATATGCCTAAAGTAGGGATGTCCCAATATCATTTTTTTTCCAATACCAATTACAAGTCCTTTCCTCCAGGTACTTGCCGATACCAATTACCAATACTTTTTCTTATAGGCCATGTGACATGTTTTCTAAAACAATACAGACTAATGATTTTAGTGCAGTTTCTTTATAATTATGAAGAACTGTACCTCAATCCATGATTATTCAGCAATAGAGGACTACAGATCCCATCAATCCATGATTATTCAGCAATGCAGAACGGCAACCGGCTTTAGAGGACTACAAATCTCAGCAATCCATGATTATTCAGCATTGGATAATGGCAACCAGCAGTAGAGGACTACAGATCCCATCAATCCATGATTATTCAGCAATAGAGGACTACAGTTCCCATCAATCCATGTTTATTCAGCAATGCAGAATGGCAACCGGCTATAGAGGACTACAAATCTCAGCAATCCATGATTATTCAGCATTGGATAATGGCAACCAGCAGTAGAGGACTACAGATCCCATCAATCCATGATTAAACAGCAATTATACGGGGCTGTGTTCGCTCTCTCCAGGGCTGCATGTGGGTCTCTCCAGGGCTGTACAGGTGGGTGCCGGGTCTGAATGGATGGATGCCGGGCTCCAGAGCTGCACGAGCAGGTGTGGTGGCTGTCCAGTGATGTGCTGGTGTCTGCTGGGTGCCGGGAAGTAGGAGATGTGGGGCCGGACCGGAGCTGCCAAAGACAGCTGCTATGAGGTCCCCAGCAAGCATGGGACTTCAGGCAGCCACTCTTGATTAAAAATGTAATGGGCCAGTATCACCCTTTAGTGCAAGTACACATGACAATGCCCGGTATTGGGACATCACTAGCCCAAAGTGTATGTAAACCCAGAACTTTTCAATTTTTGATGGACACCGCAGGGTTAGAACTTCTGTCAAGTTTGTATTGCTGAACTCCTACTGGGAAGATTCACCATTGAGTTTGGTACAGAGAGTGATAGGAAATCCAAATGTTTTGAGTAGAGGTGCAGCGAAATGGAAATTTTAAAAACGAAACGGAAATTAACTTTAGTTTTTTTTATTTAATTCATTTTTTATTACATATGTTTATTTTTTACTTTACTTTTAGGGGTTTCGGGGAAATATTAGGGGTCTAAACAAGGAACAGAAATCCTCTGAGTGTCCCTGTTCATTGATTAAATGAGAACATTGTTTGTTTACTATAATCACAATTATGAATGAATGGGGGTGATGTAGATGTGATGTAGATGACTTCCATTCATTCATAATTGAGGATATACTGTAGTTAACATACCATGTCCTCAATGATGTACACACACTCTGCGATCACTGATCGCTGAGTGTGTACACCTTGCTTTTCTCTCTGACACGCTGTCACAGGAGGCTGATGGAGCGGTGTAGGGAGAAAAGCCCAGCCTCCTGTGACAGCGCTGTCTCCGCCCCCACACCGCTCTGCCGGACTGTGATAGACGGCTGAGCGGTGTGGGAGGAGAGATGCCGGCCGCTCACAGCGCTCTCGCCCTGCAGCGCTTGGCCGGCTGTCACTTTCTTTTCTCCCCGCTGGGACCCAGAGTAGCGCCCAGCGGGAAGAAAAGAAACCAGGGATGCGCCGATGTATCGGCCGAAACATAGCTCTTTCGGCATTATGCCAAAAGTGCAATTTTCGGCCGATATGCTTCGGTGCATCCCTAGTTTTGAGTTGTCAGGAACTTGAAGAGGGAAATCTTCCAATGGGGTATGTGTTCTGTTGACAGCTGCCAAAGAGGGAATATTACTTTGCTTTGGAGAGATTTTCTCTTACTTCCTGCTGTGTCTCTGTCAGAGAAAGGTAATGGAACTCTCCCCATTGGAACACAGACCGAAAACAAAAACCTGACTGGTTTACTTTTAACCATGCCCTACTATATCCAACCTTGCAGCTGGATGGCCGTTACAGCGCTCCCTCCAGCCCATCTCCTTCTCCTCTCCAGCGATGGTATCAGTGACGTGCCGTGCCTTCTGTGCTGGAGGAGGCATCCCCCAGCCCGCTGAAGTTCGCCCCATCCCACAGAAGCCCCGCCCCTAGCTCGGTAACCAAGCTGTGTAGGGAGGAGGAAGGGAGGAGCCCTCACATGCGAGTCACTGGTGAGGCATCGAGATCGATGTCCTCACTGTTTGTTTTTTTGTAATTGGAGAGCTTGGACTAATGGCGCTTAGTCATTGGTCCAAGCCATCCACAGAGCTCACGCCTCTAACACAGAGTAGAGGCTGTGCCAGCTCTTGCCTCACCAAGTTAGGTTACACAAGCAGTGGGGAATCCCGCTGCTGTGTAACCTAACTACCTGTCAAAAGCCAGATGCAGCTCCGCCTGTCATTAGCAGGCAGCGCTCCGTCCATGACAGGTTACACAGCGGGGAGGATTTCCCTGCTGTGTAACGTGTAACAAGCCGCTCTCAAAGGAGAAAAAGCGGTCAGCTTCACAGCTTCAGACTTAAAGCTGCCAGCTTTTTCCTCCATAATACTAGGTGAGGCTCTGCCTCCTCTGACTGCACATCCCTGGATGGTATGTCCCTCTGCGTCCTCACATCCAATACACAGTGTATTGGATGTGATGATTTACGGGACCTTACATGACTGGAGTGGGGGGGGGGACTGAAGGGACTAGGAGCCTGGCATCTCTGAGGATCATGTGAGTATAACTTTTATTTTTGCATCTAGACAAAACAAGCACTTTTTTCCCCGGAGTTCCTCTTGAACATAAAAATGAGCAAATAAAGAACAGACTATTAAAAATATGAAGGAGACATAAGAAGGAGAAAACAACAATGTACACCTATAAAAGAAAGTCTGCGCTTTTCTGATGCGGAATCTACTCTTATGTATAACTACTCAATCACCGAGCTGACCTGGCCTTACTAAATTGCACAGCCGGCTTGCCTACTTTGGCTGTGATTAGGCTTATCAGTGTTAGAAGTAATCTGCTTCTTTTCTTTTGCAAGGGAGCAGAAGTATAAACATATTTGGTACATCTCTCCCATTCATGCTCATTTGCCCATGTTTTATCCCTTTAGAAATACTGCAATTACATAACCTGATGAACTACCAGATATCCAGCCTGTAATATACTCTCTGCATACAAAATGTACTCTTACATGTTCATTGTGTGAACCTTAAAGAATTATAAAAAGGGATTTGTGACTAATGATAATCCTAAAGAGTCCTGTGCATGTGATGTGATCACTTCTAGACTGGAGACTTAACAGGGGTCAGCATCAACAGCAACCTCTCCAACTGACTATCCTGACTTTCCTGCTATCTGTCCGGATTTAGACATACTTTATATTAGCATCACTGACTCAAACTATTGACTCTCCAAAGTGCCAACGAGAGAGGTCGCCAGGGTGCTATAGATCCCATTACCTGTTAGGCTGGCCATACACCTTACAATTATCTGCAGACTTTCTGTGGTCAGATGGAAAGGTGTAACAGATTCCTCCATCTACGTTAAACTGTGTGGCTGGAGGAATCTCCCGCTGGGCCAAGCTTCAGTATCCTGCTAGTCGGCCCCGCTGGCTCTCAAAACACCTGAACAATGCCTGCAGCCAATCAGATTGATTAGGTATTTTGAGACCCAGCGGGACCGACTAGCAGGATAATGAAGCTTGACCCAAATGGGAGATTCCTCCAGCCACACAGTTTAGCGTAGATGGAGGAATCTGTTGCACTTTTTCCATCTGACCATAGAAAATCTGCAAATAATCTATAGGTCTATGGCCATACTCTGCTGCCACCACTGGCGGAACTACCAGGGTCGCAGCGGTCGCAATTGCGACCAGGCCCTGGCGTTCCGCCACTTGGGGGGGGGCACAGCGAGGAAGAAGAGGCCCCCCCGAGAGAGTGCCGCTCCTTCCCTGCCTGTTAGACTCACCTGGCCGCGTCCTCAGAGCGGCGTTCGGCTCCGCCCACTCCCTTGGCGTGACTCAGGTCCGCCGCAGCCGCCCCCATAAAGCCGGGAGATTTGAAATGCTCAGTGTCTTACCTAAAGCGCTGAGCATTTCCCGGCTGGCTACTGCTCTCACTACTACTCCGTCCTGTCCCTTGGCTATTAGCCTCCCGACATGGCAGTCTGCCTGTGTGATCTGCAGCCTGTCAGCTCCCCTGTCTGGAGACAGACATTCCCCAGTACTCTACATCACTCTGCATGCTACTCTGGGTGAAAGGGAAACAACAAGACCCTCTCGGCACTCTGGTGTGTGTGTGTGTGTGTGTAATGCTGGTGATATAGTGCTCACTTTTATTATAATGCATTGCTGGGACTTGTAGTCCTGCATAGCTGGTGGTATTCTGCATTGATGTATGGTGATTATACAACAATGGAGAATAGCTCCAAACATGTAGGACTACAAGTCCCAGCAATGCATTATATTTTTTAAGTAGGGATAAACCACTGCCAATACTGGGCATTTTCACAAGTACTCATACTCGTGAAAATGCCCCGATACTAAACGCAGATACCGGTGTTCTGTCAAGAACGCCGACGTAGTCGAATTTGCCGACCTCAGCATATGCGCTTGCACACAGACCAATATTTTCGAGGGAACCGGGATTTTTTCACAAAGTATTTTGTTTAAATTATTAATTGTGACCGTTAATAATATTCCACTATTTACTGACATGGACGGCATATTACTAACGGTCACGATCAACAATTGCGAATGAATACTTTGTAAATAAATGCCCGTTACCTCGTTAATCCCGTCTGTACATAAGCCCAGATACTGGGTCGGCGTTCTCGACAGAACACCGGCACTAAAATTTTAAACAAGCGGCTGCCCGAGGCCCTTGCTGCGGACCTCGGCAGCCTTATTTAGCAGGGACATCTAGCAAATATTCATGTAACTACAAAAACTCTATCCCTTGGCAGAGCTTGTCACTGTTTTTCTGTTTATTTTATTTTTGCTTTTAATGTGTCTAGGGACAGTATATTTGCTTTTTTATCATCGCTTTTACATACACACATTTATTTTATTGCCCACTGTTTATATTGCACAATCAGGTAAGATTGCAGAAGTTGGGCAAAAAAAATGTACCAACCACAAAGACACCACGACCTTGACTTATTTCCTTTACATATTTTATGACTTTGCCTTTTTGAAACAAAAGCTTAGCTTCTATTCTCATTAATGTAGTACAGCAGGGAATATGGATTATCGTTCCTACAAAGCCATTTGCGAGATTCGTTATAGTCTACAGATGTGTAAACACAACTCATGTCTGTCCTTTTGTAGAAAATATCCAGAACTTTATTCAGTGTTACGCAAGCAGGATTAGGAGATTCATCTGAACTCGTAGTGAAGGATTTTCCTTTTTCGCAAAGCAATGCACAGTATGTAGATGTAAGAATGTTGGGAGTTATTATGGCTTCCACTGACACTAAAGCTGGAGGTTATTACTGATGTCACCTTTCCTGATGGAAGTGTGGAGGGTGTCATATCTGAATTATCTGGCAAATGATGTAATGCTGACCGTCTGCCTTTTAAACCTTCTCGTTTATTAATGGGATCACTTTAAAGTGACAGTGAACTCAGGAGTTAAATCTTAAAAAGTAGGGATGTCCTGATACCATTTTTTCAAGATCAAGTACAAGTAGAAGTACCTTCCTTCAGGTACTTGCCGATACCAATTACCGATATCTTTTCTTAAAGGGACATGTGACGTTTTTTTCTAAAATAATACAGACTAGTGATTTTAGGGCAGTTTCTCGTTATAATTATGAAGAACTGTAACTGAGTCCAATGGAGAATGGCAACCAGCAATAGAGGACTATAGATGTTATCAATCCATGATTATTCAGCAATGGAGAATAGCAACTGACTATAGAGCCCCACAAATCTCAGCAATCCATGATTATTCAGCAATGGATGACAACCAGCAATCATGGATTGCTGAGATTTGCAGTCCTCTATAGCCGGTTGCCATTCTCTATTGCTGTATAATCATTGATCCCATCAATCCATGATTATACAGCAATTATACAGGGCTGTGTTTGGGTCTCCCCAGGGCTGCATGCATGATCTCACATAGCCCTAGTGCAGGGCTACGTGTGGTCTCACCAGCACTGCGTGCAGATCTCACCAGGGCTGCATGTGGGTGCCAGGCTCTCCGGGCGGTATGGTTGGGTGCCAGGCTCTCCGGGCGGTACGGTTGGGTGCCGGGCTCCAGGGCTGTATGGTAGTGTGGGGCTGTCCTTTGATGTCCCTGTCTCTGCAGGCGCTGGAAAAGAGCAGGAGGTGATGTGCAGCCGGGCAGGCACTGTCAAAGACAGCTGCCCGAGGTCCGAAGCAGGCTGTCTGAGGTCCCCAGCAAGCGTGGGACCTCAGGCAGCCAAACCTGTTTAAAAATGTAAAGGGTCTATATCGGCCTTTAGTATTGGGGCATATTCACAAGTACAAGTAATAGTGAAAATGCCCTGTATTGACCCCGATACCAATACTATTATTGGTATTGGGACACCCCTATTAAAAGTGCATTCAAGTACCCTAACTTTAAACAAAAATGACTTCTATTTGTGTATTACTCAGCTGTAAAACCTCAAATCATCACTGAATTGGTGCGGACACAGTCCTTCCTTCTGGAGGGGGGCTACTTTTGTTCCCCATGGTCCCTGTGTGTGTTGTAAAGTAACCACCACTCCAAGCTCGCCCCTGTGATGGACTACAATCTCATGTTTAGTTTACGAATTTGTATTGAGATTGTAGTTCCCTTGTTGTCCTGATCCAGCAGTTTCAGTATTTCCTAAATCACTGCCTAGAAATGAATATGCAGATTAGGAGTTCAGACTTCTCTCTGATTTTCCTGATCTGCATTCTTACCAATACTTTCTTACCGATACCAATACTATTATTGGTATTGGGACACCCCTATTAAAAGTGCATTCAAGTACCCTAACTTTAAACAAAAATGACTTCTATTTGTGTATTACTCAGCTGTAGAACCTCAAATCATCACTGAATTGGTGCGGACACTGTCCTTCCTTCTGGAGGGGGGCTACTTTTGTTCCCCATGGTCCCTGTGTGTGTTGTAAAGTAACCACCACTCCAAGCTCGCCCCTGTGATGGACTACAATCTCATGTTTAGTTTACGAATTTGTATTGAGATTGTAGTTCCCTTGTTGTCCTGATCCAGCAGTTTCAGTATTTCCTAAATCACTGCCTAGAAATGAATATGCAGATTAGGAGTTCAGACTTCTCTCTGATTTTCCTGATCTGCATTCTTACCAATACTTTCTTACCGATACCAATACTATTATTGGTATTGGGACACCCCTATTAAAAGTGCATTCAAGTACCCTAACTTTAAACAAAAATGACTTCTATTTGTGTATTACTCAGCTGTAGAACCTCAAATCATCACTGAATTGGTGCGGACACTGTCCTTCCTTCTGGAGGGGGGCTACTTTTGTTCCCCATGGTCCCTGTGTGTGTTGTAAAGTAACCACCACTCCAAGCTCGCCCCTGTGATGGACTACAATCTCATGTTTAGTTTACGAATTTGTATTGAGATTGTAGTTCCCTTGTTGTCCTGATCCAGCAGTTTCAGTATTTCCTAAATCACTGCCTAGAAATGAATATGCAGATTAGGAGTTCAGACTTCTCTCTGATTTTCCTGATCTGCATTCTTACCCCAGATCAGTGTCACATTTTAGAATGCTATTTTCATATTTTTCTGGCAGGATCACCAGGTGAAAATGTAGAAAGAAAGCCTGACAAAAAGAAAACAAATGCAGCCAGGACTGATAAGCTTCAATATCTGATGTTTTTGTTCTTGGGTCTAGACTCTAGATATACTTTAAAGTGGCACTAAACTCAGGAGTTAAATCTTAAAAATACATTTAAGTACCTCAGCTATTAAGATCAAGAGTAAGAATTACACAATCGTGTGATTTTTCTCAGCAGTCTCAGTATTCCTGTTCTCTGTGGGGGGTTTTTTTTAAATTAATTTTACTACAAGGGTTTGGATTTGGTCATACAACAAAAATTCCAAGTGAGAGGTTGTTAGGAGCCACAGCCAGATTCCTTGCTTGGCTGCAACTGCTGCCTCTGCATCCCTCCCGCAATGCCGCTCGGACACTTTCTTGGAGCATCGATGCTTGCAGGCTAACAGGACAACCCTGGAAGCAGGCCCTCGCTCCCATTAGCTGCTCTGGACGTGTCCTCATTGTTAGGCAGAAATTCAGGCCAGTCTGCATAGCTTCATCTGCTGCGATTAGTCACTGTGGCATTCTAGTTGAGCATCACAAGCCCAGAGCGTTGGGCTTTTGATAGTGTTCAGCTTCCAGGTTCCTGACCTGTGCTCTTGTGCTCTGCCTTGCTTGATCTGTTCACCCTGCTATTGATTTTTGCTATGGATATGACCACTCTTTTGGATCGGTGTCTGCCCTGACCCCTGCTTAAAAATGACTGCTCTCTTGGATTGCCACCTGCCTTGACCCCTGCTTGGAAAACGACTCCTCCCTTGAATTGCTGCCTGCCCTGAGCTCTTGCCTGGATACAGACTCTTGACATTGAACAGGGTACACATTCACTTTTTTGGGTTACTGGGTGACATCTTTGTCCGGCAAATATAGCTTGCGCCTTGAGGGCATCTGAGTACCAAAAGGCATTTAGCCACTAAGGGAAAGGCAGCTTCCATAGGTGAAACTGCGCATGCACTCAGATATTTTCGCAGAATTAGACACTAACTGGTATCCTTCACAGAAGTAAACAGTTATTAAAGGAGAACTATGGGGTCAGTGTTTTTCCCCATAGTTCTCCTTAGGGTAACGGGAGGACACAAACTAGCGTCCTCCCGTTACCCTAAGCTCAGTATACCGCGAGCTACAGCTCGCGGTATACTGAGACGCCGCAGCCGGAGCGGATCCCGACGTAGATGACGGGATCCGCCCAGCTTCGTGAGTGACAGCTGGCTCTGCCTATCTAGAGGCAGAGCCAGCTGTACCCGCCCCCTCCCCCGTCCGTTCCGCCAGTCAGCGCTGGCAGATCGGAGCGGGGAGAGGGGAATCCAGCCCCTCCCCCTGTCACGGCAGAGAGCCGTGACAGGATTGAGAGGCGAGTGAACCCGGTATGTGTTCGCTCACCTCCCGATCTACTGAGCCGACCTGTGACAGTCTCATTGTCACAGGTCGGCTAGAGCTATGAGGTGAGTGAAAAGCACTCACCTCATAGTTCTCCTTTAAAGGTTGTGCTATGGTATTGTTTTCTTACCATGCTGTCCTGAGCCATGGTCCCCGACCACCTTATAATACATTACAGTTCCTAACTAAGCATCTTCTAAATGACTGCTCCTAGAACTGCTGTGACAGTCAGTCTCCTTGACCTCAAAATTTACTTTACAGCTCATGATGACTTCATCATTATTAAAACTGTTTGGTGAACCTGTCATTTTTTTCCCGGATGCTCAAGTAACTGATGAAAGGTTTGTTTCTTTCTCATAAATGAAGACAGGCGTTGGCATTATTGGAGTGTTCCGTGATCTGATCATGGTTTAGAAATGTTTCTGTTTGCTTATTCTGGCTCTGGGTGGCAACAAGAGAGATGAGCAGAACATTCCGATTTCTAAAGAGCGATGAAACTATTACCATAAAAGCTTGGTTGTTCTGCTAAATGGTGGGACAGATAATTTGGTCATAGGTCAGAGATAAAAAAAAAAACATCAAACTCCTCTGAACAGTGAAATGTATGATGTTCCTCCTTAGCCACCTAAGAAAAGTCTTTAAGAGGATCTGTTCAAATGATTAAATATAACTAATACTGACACTTCATTTTCCTTAGCCACCTAAGGAAAGTCTTCAGGAGGATATGTTCACATCATTAAATGTAAACAAAACATGCACTTTAATATTTTTCTTGGCATGTGAGAACACTCAAAATGCAGCCAAGGACCAGACACCCTTAAAAATGCATTTTCTTTTCTAACTGCCTCTACTGTGTATGACAAAATAAGAAGGCCTACATGACTAAGTTCCTAATGGGCTGAAATGCGTTAGTGGAACAGGAGACTGATGGGAGGCATCATGCTTGATGTTATATATCGTGCTCAATAAAGGTGATTTAAAGAAAAAAGTTGGCTTATGCGTGGTTCTTGTATTTCATACTTGGATTTGATGTATGCTCCTTGATGGCAGGAACTGACTATTTTGCACCTCTATCAAGTATAACAGGTGATGCTTCCATTGGATCATTGGAGTTAAAACTGTATGCATAGCCAAAAATTTTTTTTGTTTTGGATTGAGTGGCGAAGCGTTCACATATGTAAATTTAGTTTTCTGCTGTCTTGTACAGTTGAGGAGATTTTCCTTCATTTCTTGTCCAGAAGCAAAACAGAATGGAGAGGAAATCTCAGAAAAGTTAAGCTGGCCATACACCTATAGATTTTCTGTGGTAAGATGGAAAAAGTGCAACAGATTCCTCCATCTACGCTAAACTGTGTGGATGGAGGAATCTCCCGCTGGGCCAAGCTTCAGTATCCTGCTAGTCGGCCCCGCTGGCTCTCAAAACACCTGAACAATGCCTGCAGCCAATCAGATTGATTAGGTATTTTGAGACCCAGCGGGACCGACTAGCAGGATAATGAAGCTTGGCCCAAATGGGAGATTCCTCCGTTCACACAGTTTAGCGTAGATGGAGGAATCTGTTGCACTTTTTCCATCTTACCGTAGAAAATGTGCAGAAAATCTATAGGTGTATGGTCAGCTTGAGACAGTTGCCACTGCAACAGATGTCCCCAGTGGAAGAATTAACCTCACCTCCTATTCCTGGAGAAATAATAACCCGACGACTAATATTGCTTCCCTACTTATTTAAAGCAAAAAAAAAGTTTTGACTTTATATATGGTAGACTAATTTTTTTTACCTAGTTCAAATTTGTCCCTTCTAAGAATAAAATCAGCCACTTCACACAGCCACATAACCTGTCATGAGAGAAATATGTGAATTGCCATCGCAGAGCTACCTAGGAAAATTCTAGCTAGAGGTTATGATGATCCTCTGGCTTCAATACTTTTGTCTAATTAGCATTCTGGACCTTGCAATATCTTATAGTGTAGCCACTTTTTAAGGAGTGGCTCCATTACTGTAGGAGTTATGGAATATGGATGACACTTTAGAGAGTGAGACGTATAAAACATCAGCTCTAGGTCAATATACCAGATTCACAGATGTGTACTCCGTAAGCTGCCCTCCAGACTGTGTATGACTTCACCATTTACAACGCAACCCTATTAGAAGTAAGATTTTTGATGCTCTGCATTCTCTCAAAGCTGGACTGTGTTCTGTCAAATGTGTCACCTTAAATGGCTGTCTAGCATAGACATAAGGATTAAATCAGAACGTTTTTGTTATCAACTTGCGAATGTTGGGGGAAATTTGGGTGGCATTGTGTTTAGAACTAATCCCCTAATCCCCCAATCCCTCCACATAGCTTGGGGTTCGTCAGACTTTACTATTGTCACAAGGGGTGTGGCTATTACTTAGCTCTGCCAAAACAGAACACTGGAGGGTCAGGGCAGGAAGCAACATGTTCACCTAGAGATAGAGGTATTTTGACACATTTACAAGCAGAAATGCTAACTTGTAGGTGGACAGGGCTACCAAGCCATAAATAGGTGGGAGACTACAAGTGAGTTTTAATTGATTAATACTTTGTGTAGCCTCTATGTTTTCTGAAGATGAGTGGTGGCAATGTCTGTAAGTGTTTGAAAACACGTCCTTTGTAAATGAACTATAGACAATTTAGTGTCTAATGTGATGTGACTGGGAAATGTCTTGTGCCTAGGAAATCTGGCACTAGGAATTTTGGAATTTCATTCATAAAGCATCCTCCTCCTGGCACACTTACTCTATTTACCTTGAAAGGGGATTTTCCCCCATAGACACGGGGTTGTTATTGTCGGCCCCAGGATGGCATGAGCCATTGTTGATCCGAGACATGAAAATGTGCTTCCTGTTCCATCCTCAGGCATTTCTATACACTTTCACTGTAAACACATTACAGCTTCAGCAAATGTCACACATTCCTTGCAGCCCGTCAGAAGCACGTAATGAAAAATAATGTTTAAATGCAAAACACTGGCACGTGTATACACACCGAGGCCTGCCCTGACTGTAACACAACGCAAAGTCTCCTGTCTTTTATTAATGGTCGGGCTCAGAGGATTCCATCACACATAGTTCTGTGGCATGTTTTCAGGAGATCTCTGGGTAGCAAAACACTTCCTGGAAATGTCTTTACGTCAGAACATAATAGAACATCTGACTAATTTCAGAGAGATCCAAACAGTGAGCACACACGGGGACCTGGGCGATGACCCCTAGTAACGCTGTATCTGTAACATTTCCTGACGGAATAGCTTTAAAAATTACTGTATTATTATATGTGGAATTACAAGCACCTTTGACTTCCCCTGACATGAGAAGAGACACCATTTAGCACAAAGTATATAAGTAAAGGAGACCTCCTGCCATGCCAGGCCTCATTCACAGGGTCATTCATGGCCATACACCGCCCAGATCAGCATATTTCAGGGGATATGATGTCTGGAGATGCCTGCACGGAAGTGAAAGGGATTATACCTTTTATTCCCATACCCAGGACTCTTATTCCAGGCTGGACATGTTTTTGGAGGACAAATTTACCTTACAACACATTTCCTAAGCGGATATTGGCTTAATTACATGGTCAGACCATGCTCCTACCTCACTTAATATTTTCCCCAACACTTCACCTTGTATCTCCTCCTCAAGAAGATTAAATTCTAGCTTACTTTCCAACCCTGAATATAAACAGTATGTCCAGACTGAAATAAACACTTTCTTTGAGATCAATGCATCTTTTGCTAGCAACCACGTGATAGCAGGGAACGCACATAAGGCCTTTTCTAGAGGACTTTTACTTAAAATAAGGGCACTTGAGAAAAGGAGGCGGAATGGTGAATTGACCTCTTTATTAGACACAATTCACACATTAGAATCTAGTAATAAAAGAACCCCAGATCCCTCCAACTCCGCTACCTTAGGCTCTCTCCGACACAAACTTAGCCTCCTCCTTACCTCGCAATACAACTTCATGATTAAACGACTTAAGTTGAAATACTATTCTCAAGGCAATAAAGCTGGAACATTTATAGCCAAACAATTTAAACATTGAAAGACGCCACGAGAATCCCATATTTGTAGACCCCTCAGGGTAACGACTCTCAAACCCTCTTGACAAAGCCAATCAGTTTAGTAAGTATTATTCTTCCTGATATATCATTTAAAGGACTCCTCCACTTCCCCTTCACCCTTTAGTACTGACATACACAACTTTCTGGATTCTTTACAACTCCCCTTCATCTGAGCCTACTTAGTTCAAGACTTACAATCCACGATCCCTGAAGGAGAAGTCCTTAAAGTTATTTCAGACTTGCCCCTACATAAAGCCCCTGGTCCTGATGGCTATAGAGCTATTTCAAAGCATTCTCCTCCTCTTTAGCCCATCATTTATGTACTATTGCTAATAAAGCTGCAACCCCAGGTTCCTTCCTTAAAGAATCTCTTGAAGCCACCATCATTACGATCCCTAAGCCTAATAAATTTACAGACCATGCTAAACACAGACGTAAAAATCTATGCAAAACGAATTGCCAATCGTCTCCTGCATATCCTCCGTGACCTGATCCACCCAGATCAAGTGGGTTTTGCATACAGCAGGCAAGCCCCAGATGGAACTAGGCGGTTAGTTGATTTGATACAGTGTGCAGGGAGCTCTGGGAAGTCTTCTCTGCTCCTCTCCTTGGATTCGGAGAAGGCTTTTAATAGAGTGCATTGGGGATACCTTAGAGGTGTCTTGGACAAATTTGGCATCACAGGTTTCTTGGGTTCCGCTATTACTGCTCTATACACACAACTTAGCGCAAGAGTGCAGACATCTGGCCTATTGTCCACTCCTTTTCAAATCACTAATGGCACCCAACAAGGTTGCCCTCTTCCCCCCTTAATCTTTGCCCTGGTGATGGAGCCTCTGGCCGCAGCTATCCGCAACTGCCAAGATATTATTGGAATTTCTAGTGGCCAACACACACATAAAATTGGCTTGTATGCCGATGATGTCATAATTCCTTTACCTGATCCCTTACATTCACTACCGTTTCTTACATTCACTACCGGCAGTTCAAGAAATCCTCACACGGTTTAGTAAAATCTCCCTCTATAAAGTCAACCATTCCAAATCTCAAATGCTGGCCATTAATATCTCATCTAACACCAAACTCCTCATTAATTCCACTTCCCCATTCCCCATTCTCATGGGCTCTCTCTGCTGCCCTTAAATACTTAGGCATCACTCTTACGTCCCCTAGCTCCAACCTCTTTAACCTTAACTACACTCCACTCCTGTTCAAAGTGTCAGAACTATGCAAAGAACTAAACCAATCTACCATGTCATGGGCAGGCAGGATTAAGCTCACAAAAATGTTAATTCTCCCTCGCATCTTATATCTCTTCCGGGCTCTACCATTACCCCTATTGCCCTCATACTTGAAAAAACGTCAACATCTTCTTGATTCCTTCATGTGGAATGGTAAGACACATCGTATTTCTAGATTATGCCTATACATGCCTAATTTCTATGCAGGTATGGGAGCCCCTGATGTCACCAAATACTACAAAGCAAACATATTAGACCAGACTAAGTACTGGTGGTCCCCTCATCCCGACAAATTATGGTCTCAAAATAGAAAGCACAACATTAGCAATGGACCTCAAGCTTCTATTGTGCTCCTCTATCTTAAATCGCTCCCCTAATACTTTTTTCCTAGATACTGTGACAGCGACCTTAAGAGTCTGGCATTTCTTTAAATCAAAGTCCCTCACCAATAATATATCCTACAATATATACTCCTACCCACACTGGATCTAATCCTAGCAGACATACACCTATCCAATTGGGCGCATTTGGGCCTTCCATGTCTAGATAAACTTTATTCTAATAACCATTTGCTCACTTTTGATGTCTTATGTAAGAAATACTCCCAGTTAGAGATTTTTATAAATACCTCCGAATCAGACTTTATTTGGCTTCTCTGCGTGTTAAGGACATCTCATATTGTATATTAGAAGATCCACTCATTTCTACTGTAAAAGTTCCCCCTCTAGCAAGGGAATCTCTTTTTTTCTACTACCTGCTTTAGCGAACTGAAAACTTTAGATAAATTACCATCGAGGACTTGGTGAGAAAGAGAATTGGATTTCTCACTCCCACCAGAAAAATGGTACAAAGTTGTCTCTTGGCCCTTGAAGACCTCTAAATGTCTGAGCCACTGGGAATCCTTACAGAAGCTGTTACATACATGGTACTTTACACCCCAGAGATTGGCTAAAAACTTCTCTTTTTCCTCACCACTCTGCTGGTGGAACTGTGTGATTGTGGGTTCATTGACTAATATTTGGTGGTCTTGCACCTTGATCAAACCCTTTTGGACTGCCATTTCCACCTTCATATCCACAATCACTCAGCTCCCATGCAACACCTCCCCACAATTTTCCCTATTGGGAGTAGGTCTGGATGAATGGCCTTCTGCAACCCGCACAGTAGTATCCCACATCCTTATAGCCGCCCGCCTCGCCATAGCAAGAGCTTGGAAACATTCTGAACACCCTTCTTTACATACAGTTATACAAATTCTAAATACACACGCTCATTTTGAATTTCGTGTTGCCAAAGCTAACTTCAAAGCACATATTTTCTCTTCACAATGGGCTTGTTGGTTGGCAGACACCAGATGCCTGATTCATATTACATGATTTCCATATGCAAATTTTTATTTATGTGAATGCTGAATACTTTATTATATTATCTCCATCTCTATTTCTGTTTATATTTCCTCTCTTATGTAACCACATGGCGCTGTCAACCTTGTAATTTCCTTTGGTTCCATGAAATTTTGTCCTTCCCTACACTACTACATTGAAGGGTATTTACCTTTATGCTTACATCGCTAAGACCATTGATGCATTATATTCATACTATTAAGAGGTGCAACCGAAATTCAAATTTCAAAACCGAAATGAAAAAAATGTCAGGCCGAAACTGAAAATGTTTTTTTTCCTAACTTTTTTCAAATTTTTAAAAATATATATATTTTTTTATAAACTTTTTATTTTTTTTATATTAAATTTTTATTTATTACTTTACTTTTAGGGGCTTCGGGGAAATATTAGGGGTCTTAACAGATCCCTGATATTTCCCTTTTAAAATAGAAAAATAAATTGAGGACAGAGTCCTCAATTTCTTTCTCTGCAGCCCCTGTTATCAATGAACAAAAATCCTCTATACTGAGTGTTCCTGTTCATTCATAACTTGAGAACATTGTGTGTTTACTATAACCACAATCATTAATGAACAGGAGATGATGTAGATCACTCCCATTTATTCATAACTGAGGCTATAGTAACCATACTATGTCCTCAATTATCTACAAACACTCAGCGATCACTGATCACTGAGTGTTTGTACTTGCTCTCCTTCCTGACATGCTGCCACAGGAGGCTGAGCAAGCGGTGCGGTGTGTCTCCGCCCACAGCGCCGCTCTACCGATCTGTGACAGGAGGCTGAGTGGTGCAGGGAGGAGAGACAGCGACCTTTTACAGCGCTCGGCCGCCTGTGACAGTTTCTCTTCTCCCTGCTGGGACACAGAGCAGCGCTCAGCGGGGAGAAGAGAAAGAACGGATGCACTGCTATATCAGCCAGAAAGTGGCACTTTTGGCATATTGTCAAAAGTGCCATTTTCGGCTAATATGTTTCGTTGGCCGATATATCGGTGCATCCCTAATAATATTCCAAGAATACTGTACTCACATTCTTGTCTTTTTGCAATCGCCAGCTATCCGCTGTTTATATTATTTTCATTAACATTATACTTATCATCGCATATACAGGTACAGTATATTGCCTTCAATTACTTTATGTCGTTATTGTTACTATGACAACTTTAATAAAACTCATTGTTAAAACAAATATCCATATATGCTTTTCTCATTTTTTTAAGTCAGGTAAGCACGAGATATTGTATATAAATGTTTCATACTTTATTAATTTACAACCAGATCCTGTGCTGCTTTTAACATTTGCACCTATCTATTTTAGCTGTTCTGTTGTAGAAAGCATGCTGCTTACAGAGCCCAACAACACAAGCTCAAAATTACACGCACATGTGAATGAGTCAGAACAGAGACTCCTCCCAGTTCCTGTCTGGTCTGCTTAGAGGAAACCTAAAGAAATGTAAATAGAGAAATAGAGCCTGAAGGGAAACAACTTTGCCATGCTCTCAGAAATTGTGATGGGTGCCCCATAAATAGTGGATGAGACCCCACTATTTCGGAGGTCCCAAACAACCCTTTGGCCACCATGACTCCTATGCACTAAGGTAACGCTATGCACATATGGACCTGGGTGCTTTTAGTTTGAATGGAACCCCAAGACCTTAAACCAATAGATACCTGTGCTGCACTGCACCACAGTGCATGGTATTATTATTACATAGTATTTATATAGCGCCAACAGTTTGCGCAGCGCTTTACAATATAAGGAAGACATTACAATCACAATACAAATCAAGACAAGGTGGTAAGGAGGATGGTAACACATTACCAAATGGTGTGGTGAGCTGCTTCAGCAAAAATGGTGCAAGTCAAATCGGGGGCATCCCTAGCCTTTTTGCCTTTAG
>NW_017308003.1:196205-199995 GCF_000935625.1 Nanorana parkeri
GCGGGGGAGTGGGGTACTGGTGGAGAGTGATGCCGCTAAGAGCTGGGCGAGGAGATGTGTATAGGCTCTGCATCTCCTTGTCCAGCTCTGGTAAGCATTCCACCAAGATCAGCAGTACATCAGCAAGAGCGTCCCAGGTTGCTAAGAGCTGGGTGGAGGGATGTGTATGGCCCTTACACATCTTCCCGCCTGGCTCTTAGCAACCTTGGATGCTCTGACCAGAAATGGGGTGGCAGGCACACTGCAAACATTGTGTAGCGGAGCCATGCCGCTCTGCCTACCACTCTTCTCCCTGTTGGAGATGCAACAGCATACAGGTCTCTGTTGCTGACATTCAGAGATGTAGTATTGTCTTTTAAGCACTGGATGGTGCTGTGGTGCAAAGCTAGTCTGTATGATATTTGTCTATGTGCATACTTGTCTGTGATACAGAGGAAGTTATATCTTTATATATGTTTTCTTCTCTATGATCTATATGTTTCCTGTTTGATGCTGTAATCCTGTATACATGTATGCAACATTCTTCTAAGCAGGAAACAATCTTTACATTCCAACATTAGGAATCTTTTAGTGGCATTGTCTTAGAATGTACTCATGAGGAGCTGCTTGGCATTTATTGAAGAGAAAAGGAACATATCTTGACATAGAACCATTTAAAAAGCCAACACAACCTTTCCTGTGATTGAGACTTTCTAACACTTCCAAAAATGCCCCTGATGTTTTTAGGCATACATGTCCCCCATGTAACCCATTGGACTAGAGCTGTTGCCACCCGTGTCATGCTGTAAAGATATTTCCACACAGCCAAACATGCAAACTCCTGAGGACTGAAGTTGCTGGTTACGGTGTTGTCAAGAAGAGGTAACGCAATCCCATGTCTCTTGCAACGTGGTACGTGGCCAGTTCCCTAGCAACTCACTGCTGCTCGTAATAGACTTTTTCCACTTTCTCAGACCAAAATGCACAGTGAGACATAGTTACATAGTTACATAGTATTTGGGGTTGAATAAAGACATGAGTCCATCAAGTCCAACCCATATAGGTCCACGCATCATCTCATTCTTAGGGATACTGGTATCCCTGGATATTACGGTCCCTCAAGAAATTGTCCAAACGTTTCTTGAACAAATCTACACTCTTGGCTGAAAGCACTGGCAATGGCAGTGAGTTCCAGACCTTAACCGCTCTTACTTTAAAGAACCCTCTTCGCCCATTGTGCTGGAATGTTTTGCTTGCGGAGGATTTCATTATGCTTTAAGTGCTCATTTTTATCTACATTCCAAAATATAAAAGTTATACTCACCCAATCCTCCGATAGCTGGCTGTTAGACCAGACCCTTGCTTCTCGCTCTCCCTCCGCTACAGCGCTCTAAGGTCCCGGAGTCATAACGTCCAATACACTATATATAGGACATGAGGATGCTAAGGGACATACCATTGCTGCAGTGGCTTGTGAAAACAAGCACTTAACCCTTGCATTGGGCAAGGGTTAAGAGACAATTTCCCCAGAGTTCTTCTTTAAAGGGAATGTTGAGTACTTTCACACAAATTTCCTTTCTTTAGTCATTATGGCCAGGATTAATAAATAAGTGTCCTTCCTTTCACAGGAAAATGTAAAATATAATAGACGAATATTTTTTTCTCTCATTTGCAGCCATCTCTAGGCAAACGTTCATGTTTTCCGACCAATCCTTATTTTTTGCACAAGGTTATAAATGTTTATTTGTAAAATATAGATTTCATATAAAAATGAAACAAAAAAGATATCAGAATCAGTTCATAAAAGTTCAATAAAAGTTTAAAAGAGAATTTAATTGCATATGGCAGAATTTTCCTTTAGGCCTCATTCACGCGAGAAAAGACCGGCACGTACAGCTCCAAGCTGCGTGCGCAGCCATATCGGGCAGTTCCCGGGAAGGATAGGTGCTACATGTGATTAGTACGCAGCCCCTGTCCTTCTCTATGGGACTACGCGGCCGTATGCAGCCCTACACTCACCTCAAGTGCAGGTCTGTACGGGTGCGGGTGTCCCAGCTCGGACACAGGCAGGATCCATCCTGTCACCGTACGAGTACGGACACCCGCACGGACGTGCAGGGCAGGTGAGCGTAGGGCGGCATACGGCTGCGTACTCCCCTAGAGAAGGACAGGGGCTGCTTACTAATCACACACAGCCCCTGTCCTTCCCGGGAGCTGCCCAATACAGCTGCGCACGCAGCATGGAGATGTACGTGCCGGCCTTTACTCGTGTGAATGATGCCTTACAGTTGAACTCCAGGCACAAAAACTTTAAACTTTTACATTCCTTTTTAAAAATTAATTATTTATTTAACATTTTTGAAAAAAAAAAATAACAATAAAACACAAAAACAATAAGATAACAAAATACAAACTTTGACTTTTCTATTCTGCAATAACCACAAAGGATAGAAATCCACTTCTATCATTACTGAGAGAGAGAGCAGCAGTCACAGGGAGCTTCTGCACAAAGGCAATATTTCAAGCCAGGTTACTGCACAGTTCTGGTAGAAATCCACAAGGCACACCAAGATCCGAATACTAAGACATATAGAGACACATTTAACAATATTTGCTTTTCCCAGAGTTGTATTTGCTATGAGGCTTGTGAACACTAAAGTTGTTTTTGCAATCCTATACTGCCACCTAGTGACAAAATGACTAACTGCAGTCCTATTACAGGGCCTTCACAGAGGTAGCACAGTCACCTTTGTCTAGTAACTATGGGATATGTCAAGGCAGATGCTGTGTAAAGCAAAATCTATTGTATACTGGTAACTGTATTGGGTTAATCTCTATAATGATAGTATTCATTGTATGAATGCCTTTATATTGTTCTTCACACGCAGACCAAGCTTTCCAGGAAAATGTCAGTTACAGAGGTTGGCATAAACTTTTATAATGACGGGGCGCTTACATCAGTCAGATGATATTCATATAGTTTCAACCTTCCCCCCTCTCAAAAAAAGGTACTGCATCTGCTTAACAGTGTTAGCTGAAGCTGGGCTTGAATTTGTCACTTATCTTAAACCATCTAAAACCTCAAAGAAAATCAACATATCTAGTAGCAGCTTGACCAGGTAATAGTACAATGTTGCAGCGGGAATTCAGAAAAACAAGGCCGCTCTGTTATTTCTCTAGACAGACTGCATCATATATGTAATTTCTGGTTTTAATTTACTTTTCTCCGGGACAAAAAAATTACCCTTTCAGAGGGGCTGCCCCCGCACTGCAAGGGTTGACTGCTCATTTATGTCTACAGTAGGTGTGTAAGGGTCTTTTACTTACCCGATCCCCGTTCCCCCGGCATTGGCGCTCACCTTTCTCCCCTACGCTCCAGCTTGTGGACTGTACCTCGGTGTCCTCACATTTCATGCAGGACTATGAACCCTCCATTAGATGTGATATCGTCAGTGGGCCTCCAGCCACAGGTGTGGAGGATGGAAGCAGCTGCGGGCACCGACCTTGGAGCCTGGGGGAGCAGGGATCAGGTAAGCTAAAGTGCTCTACACACCTCACCTAGACAAAAACGAGCCGATAACCCTTACAGTGTAGGGGCAGCCCCACTGCAAGGGGAATTTTTGTTTTACTCGAAGATAGGCTTTACTCTTTCTTTGTCACATCTCCACATCTGGCCTGCTCCCTGGACAGTAAATCTGTATTATCACCTCCATCTATTTAGAAGATAGTTAAATCATCAAGCAGTAAATCTAAGCAAAAAGGAAGGCTGATCTCGCTGGCTGTGCATTGTACCAAAAATGTGTAAATCCCA
>NW_017308003.1:201402-253822 GCF_000935625.1 Nanorana parkeri
GGGGGGGGGGGTGGGGGTGAGCAAAATTGCAGATCGTCTAGGTTAAAACAGTTAGCAAATATGTATTCTAAGTATGTATTTGGCTATTTTCCTGGAGTTGCACTGTAACAATCTCGGAGAGTGCTACCAGGAAGGTGCCCTTTTACCAGCAAGTGTAAAATCAACACTGGAAGAATTTTTTCTCAGTGACCTTTCCACTTGGATGTCTAAGGTCAGAGCTAGCAAACACTAGTACTGACAATAAAGCTGTCAAGGACAATTGTTTCTCTGAGTTACTGCTTTTGAAGCACAGCATTCTCACATAACTAGCAAGCAAGGTCCTAATGTGAATGTGGGACTCTGATGTAAAGTGGGGCTCCTGATGTGAAGGTGGGACTCTGATGTAAAGTGAGACTCTGATGTAAAGGAGGGCTCCTGATGTGAAGGTGGGACTCTGAAGTAAAGGAGGGCTCCTGATGTGAAGGTGGGAATTTAATGTAAAGGAGGGCTCCTGATGTTTAGGTGGGACTCTCATGTGAAAGAGGGCTCCTAATGTGAAGTAGGATTCCTGATGTGAAGGAGGGCTGCTGATGTGAAGGTGGGACTCTCGTGTGAAGGAGGGCTCCTGATGTGAAGGTGGGACTCTCGTGTGAAGGAGGGCTCCTAATGTGAAAAAGGGCTCCTGTTGTGATGGAAGGCTCCTGATGTGTAGGTGGAACTCTCTCTGATGGAAGGCTCCGAATGTGAAGGAGGGTTACTGATGTGAAGGAGGGCTCCTGATATGAAGGCGGGACTCCGAAGTGAAGGGAGCTTATGAAATCCATGTCCTAGAAAGCAACACCTTTTAACCTTCCATCCCTGTAAAACGTCAAATAGGAAGCTAAACAATGAACAACTATGCAAGTGTTCTTTAGTCAGCCTTTCAGCTACTCTACCTACCCCAGGGGCATGGAGCTGGTAGTTATTGATATTTATGTTATCATTGTAGCTATAGGCTTACAAACCCTTAATGGATAATTGGACTTTCCATAAAACTTCATACCTAGTCTCTCCCTGATTAAACTTACCAAATGTAATACAAACCTGAGATGCGGACTAAGCATATTCTCACTGCCCCGGCCATCCTCATCAGACAGAGAAGTGGGCAAGAGATATCTGAGATCTTTGACGAGGAAGATGAGGGGAGGCCAATTTTATAGTAACAGTATAGTTATCCTTTAAGCCAGCCATTCACAGGTTATTGTATGATACAAACATTTTTGGCTCAGTTGTGTGATAACAGAACTGCGTATGCAACGTGGAAGATGATGAAATAGGGAATCTGTGGCAGCATTGTGTTTTTTTTCTCACAAGGATGACAAAAATCTTTAGGGATTGGGGGGAGCATGTCGTGTTCGTGCCCACCCACTGCTCACAGTAAAAGGAGCAGGTTAAATGGGTAAATAGAACTCCTAACTAATTATTTTATTGTGTGCATGACTTTTGGAGGCCCAAGGAGCAGCTTGAATGGCTACATAGAATGCCTAACATTAATTTTTTACAGTATGCATGACTTTGAGGCCCAAGGAGTACATGGAGCAGGTTGAATGGCTAAATAGAACGCCTACATTTAATTTTCTTACAAAATGCATGGCTTTTGGAGGCCTGAGATCTTGAATCTGCACTCTAGTTATGTAATGTGTTCAGTTACCTTTTCTCACACTTGTAGCAAGTCCTCTCCTGTGTTGAAACTATAATTTTCATAAAAAATCATTCTCTCAAAGCTTTTTTTTTTTGTAATTGTCCTTCCTTGAAGTATGGTGTAAGTGAAACTACATTATGTTTAAAAATGAAAGGTGATTAACTACTAATTAACCTGTCCCAGGCTTAGATAATAATTATCGCCCTCGTGACGTACATGCCACAGCAGTGTTTACTAGATCTATACTTCCTCCTCTACATGCACAGCTATAATCCCTGAGTTTTATTACAGTAGAGAGGTCATACTGCTGCAGAGATCACTCCAGTTTATCAGATGACTGGAATGGTTTCAAGCTGCTAGTTAAAGGGAAAAAAAGATAATTTTGTAACTGGTTTCAGACAGCCAGGCGCCTCTGACATTAATAAGGAAGGCTGTATGTTATTGGTTGACTTATACAGGTTCCTTTTACCTAGAGGAAAGGCCTTCGTAACTGATTAAACATACAGGAAAGGTGCAAGTTCTCTCTAGTAATGAAGCAATACACATTTTACACAGATTGTGAAGCACTCCAATTGTTCTCAATTTGCAAATGTTTTTACATGTTAAATATATTAGGGGGAGAACTGCCTAATAATACAATTTTTTATTGACTCATATCATAAACTTATTATATTTTAGAACTTTTAAAGGACATTTATTTTGATGGTGTCCTCAGGGCTCCATCTGACATCCACAATTGTAGGGATTTGAATTTTCATTTCTGGGTAGAATGCTCACTGTTCAACAAGCTATAAATGATTAAAGGGAAATGGCACCTTTTTGAAAAATAATAATGAATGAACGCATCTTCATAAAAGAAAACATTTGCGTTTATTATTTTTATCTATTTTTTATTGTTATTATTTTTTATTGGAGCCATTAAAGCATTGCAACCGCAATCAGTGGATTGCAGGTGCAATGCTCTGGCTCCTGCAGACTATTTGTCCCATCCCAGAGAGTGATGTCTCCCACTGACCACAAATGATTGGAAGTGGAAGGAGGAAATGTTCTATGGTTAATTAGAATTAGTCATTGCCTGGAGATAATCAGCCAGATAACCTATATAATGCAAATGTATTAGTAAATAAAGGGATGACTTGAGAATATACAAATACAAAAATGTCCCGGGGCACTTCTGCAAAATGAGAATAATCCGTTTATTCACACATCGCAGTTTCTGCTTTGTGCCCTTTACATTTGAATAAACAAGTTATTTTTTATTTTTCAGAAGTGCCCTGGGACAATTTTGCACTTGTATGTTATGTGGATGATTGAACATAGAGACCTACAAGCACCTGGTGAGCACCTGCTGGCTTCTAGAAAGGTAACATAACACCACCAGAAGCAGGCACGTTCATATACATTCCTGGTGTAAAGCTGGCCATACACTTAGATTATCTGCAGATTTTCTATGGTAAGATGGAAAAAGTGCAACCGATTCCTCCATCTACAATTAGCTGGCTACGTTGGTTGTATTTACAACATAACCATTATAAAGCTGTTTATTCCAAATAGCAGATATTCCAGGCATGTTGTCCATTATCAGAGAACGTTATGGAAAGTGGAGTTGGGTCTGAGGAGTAACAAGATAGGAGGGAAAGTCAGGAAGCCAAAAGTACAAAGTTGTGAGCAATCAAACTCTATGATTTTGGATTTGTGATAGAGTTCTGGCACATATATTGTATCTCTTCTAAGAAGGAAATGCATTACTTTACTGTGTTATTTTGGAGGGCTTTATTTTTAATGCAATCATATAAATGTCATAATTCCCAATCAAAATTGGAATTTACTTAAGCCATGCTATACCTACAACCAGGGTGGGACCTGAGACTTTTTCCCTCCTGAGGCAGGTAAGGGGGGTGTGTTGGAAGTGCATGCAACCAGAGCAGCGGGATGTGGGTAGAGGAGACAGTGCCACCAGATACGAGAGTAACGCTGCAGGCTCTACCTCTCCCCGCCTGGCTCTTGGCAACCTGGGACGCTCTAGCCGCCATCCTTCCAAACTCCTGGCATCCAGTGATTTTTGTAAATGTAACATATAGTGGTTTTCTATTTATTTTCTTTCTTTATCTAATATTTCTAAGGTTAAAAAAATATATATTTCATCCAAGTAAATGTGAAATATTGCAAACTGCTATTTTTCATTTCCATATCCATGTTGCCAGCAGGTGGAGCTAGTAGCTCCTTTTCTCATGTGTTTCAGTTTCTCCTTACCTCCTGCTGAACAGGGATGGGGACTGTGATTTTGGCAAATGTTTAGCTCATTGACCTGCTCTGGTGAAATTTGCTTAAAAAATATATTTTACTCTTTTTTTTTTAAAGAGGATTCTGGCTGGCAGCCGTCTAATGTAAACAAACAGCAGGTGCTTGTAAGCCAATTTCAGAGTTTCTGTTGTGATCTTTGACTTCACAATACATGCAACTGGAGAGGTCAGTAATGGTTTGCTTTAAAGCTCTTTTACTGCTTGTTAAGAATATGTAAAAGCTTAAAGGAGAACTATGGGGTCAGTCCTTTTCCCCACAGTTCTCCTAAGGGTAACAGGAGGACACAAACCAGCGTCCTCCTGTCACCCAAGGCTCAGTATACCGCGAGCTACAGCTCGCGGTATACTGAGACGGCGCAGCTGCAACGGATCCCGACAACTATGTCTGGATCCGCCCAGCTGTGTGAGCGACAGCTGGCTCTGGTTATCTAGAGGCAGAGCCAGCTTTACCCGCCCCCTTCCCGTCCGTTCCGCCAGTCAGCGCTGGGGGATCGGACAGGGGAGGGGGGGGGAATCCCTGCAGGGAGCCGCGAGTCACCGCTCTCTGCAGGGATAGATCGAGAAGTGAAGGTGAGAGATGGTATGTGTTCGCTCACTTCCCGATCTACTGAGCTGACCTGTGACAGTTTCATTGTCACAGGTCGGCTCAGATTATGAGGCTGAGTGAAAGTCACTCACCTCATAATTCTCCTTTAATGTCCATCGTTTGCATACAGGTGCAATTTAAAGTGGCACTAAACGCAAGAGTGATTGAACTACAACGGACTCCAATCTCAATACAAATTAGTAAACTAAACATGAGATTGTAGTCCATCCCAGGAGCGAGCTTGGAGCGGTGACTACTTTACATTACACACAGGGACCATGGTGAACAAAAGTTGCCACCCTCCAGAAGGAAGGACAGTGTCAGCACCAATTCAGAGATGATTTGGGGATCTACAGCCAAATGATACACACATAAGATACATTCTTGTTAATAGTTAAGGTATTTGAATGCATTTTTAAGATTTAACTCCTCAGTTTAGTGTCACTTTAAAGATATGAAATAAGAATTAAAAATGTACACATAGGGGTTAGTTTATAAATGAAAAGCTGGGTGGATGCCATTTGCACAGCACTAGCACTCCTAGATGGTGCTGACGAGTATATGAATTTCCTATATTTGTCAGCGCACATCAAGGGGCCCTAGTGCCCTGCGAATTGGCATCTGCCAGGTGCAAGTTTTATACATGAACCCCCTACTGTATATGAATTCTTATATTGTCTATTGTAAAAGAGCGCTGGTACTTTTTCAATAGTTCTTATTGTATAGAGTGCAGTACTGGGTCCAATTGGTATTGGTGATAAAGTATAATTGTGTGTTTCTAGTTACTGATCAATGACAGTAGTCTCCTGTCTGTCTGTCTGTCTGTCAGGCGCCCGGCAGAAGAGCGGCTAGTTATTTTCACTCAACAGTAACCTGACTAATAAAGTCCTACAATCACTAAAACAAATACATAATCTTTATGTGGAATGAAGTAAAATTCATAAAATTCATAAACAGACATACAGGAAAAGGATATGATTGATGACAAATGGTGGTAGGACTCCAGAATGCTGTCTTTGTAAACATATTCAGCCAAAACGAAATACATTTACAGGAATCTTGCATCACCTCTATAAATTTGTGCATAATTTTTACTGCGCCGCATCTTTACTGTACTTCTACCTGCTTGATGGCAATATGTTGCACACAAGTCCTCTATAGACGGTCCAATTCTGCATTGCTGCAATGCAGATTGGGACCTGCTATATAGAACTACAAATACCGCAATGCCATCAATTGGGCTACAAAAAATAATGATTTTATTTATTATTCTACACACAAGGGAGAGGAGTGGCACAAAGGGTTTAAGAAATAAATTCAGCTCCTGGGTTTCAAAAACATTATAGAAAAACAAATTCCCTTAAGCAGCAAAGAAATCCCAACAAATGGAGCTTGTCTAATCATGAATAGATAACAATTATATAAATCGTAGTAATTTTTAATGATTGTAGAAAAATACAAAACTAGAAACACACTGCACAAACATTTAAAATCTTAAAATAACTGCAGCTACCCTACAACAGCTTAATGGGCAGATATATCAGGTGGTGGTTATTTGATAATCCACGGTGGGTGGTGAGTAGTTACTTGTATGTGAGTCAGGTTTAGAAGGGTAAATCAGATACAATTGTATCCCTGTATATAGAAGTTACTCACTTTCAATTTGTTGTTTAGAATGTAGCGATTCAAACTGAGCCCCATGCTGGATTAGTTGGTTTCTTATTTGACAAATAAGATGTAAACGTTTGGTGATATCCCATCACATTGATCGTTTCATTTTGTCAGTGAGAAAAAATCTCTTCCACAGAGGTATCCGGATCCTCACATACAAAGAAGCCGATTATTTCTTTCGTATATGACGCCAGGGAGTATCTCCTATACGTGCTCCGCAAAGTGCAATCTGAGTAGATTTTATTTATTAACTTACCTTCACCTCCTCTGGCTGTTTGCTGGTGGGGGAGGCTGCAGAAAACCACCCCTGTGTGTGTTTCCATCTCAGCGCGCCCGTGTACTCAGGCGGCTGTTTGCTTGGTCCTCACGGCCAAAGCCCAGGGCTGCCCCCTGCAGTGCCTGCTGGCTTTTTTTTATTCTCGGCTCCCTCCACAGTTTTCGGCAGCCGATGGGCCCCCTCGTCTCTGCGCCGGGAGTGTCGGAAAGACCTGATACTCCTGGCGCAGAGATGAGGGGCCCCGTCGGCCGCCGAAAACTGTGGAGGGAGCCGAGAATAAAAAAAAGCCTGCAGGGAGCAGCCCTGGGCCTCGGCCGTGAGGACCCAGCAGACAGTCGCCTGAGTACACGGGCGCGCTGAGATGGAAACACACACAGGGGGCCCGTCAGCCGATGTGATCAATGGACACTCCCGGTGCAGAGATGGGGGGGCCCGCCGCATACCAATCCGATGGTAACCGGCGGCCGGACCCCCATCTCTGCCCCAGGGCTGTGTTTGAATGAATACTGGACCCCGCGTAGGCTCAGGCCCCGGTGCGGTGGCACCGCCCGCACTGGCGGTAGTTCCGCCACTGAAGCAACCAGTCTTTCTTTATTAGTACAGAGGTGGCCAACTCCAGCCCTCCAGCTGTGCTTTAACTGCAAATTCCAAGATGCCTCTGCCCCTGGCCAACAGCTAGAGGGCCGGAGTTACCCACCCCTGTGCTAGTACTTCAGTCCTGCCCTATTTTTACTCCCCATATTATCAACGACTTAATTTCTATAAGTAATTCAAGGTTAATTTAATTAAAAGGCTATATCCACATAAAATAATTTCGGAATATTAGAGGAAGGTTGAGACAGCTATTGTTGATCACATACTCTGGTTCCCAGCTCCGCCTCCTGCTAAAGCTGTTGACTTTCTTAGCTTTAGTCTGAATAATGCTGCCCATGTCACTCAGCTGGATTCTCAGTAGGTATAAATAAACTAAAGAGAGAATTTTAAACAGCCTTGAAGTTAAGCAGGAAAAGTAAGACCACAGTGGGGGCAGAGACATTAAAAGGTATATCTATGTAGCCACGTTGCCCTAAGCGGGGTGGTTCCTTAGATTTAGCTCTGTTGGACTGTCCAGTCTAGCTGATTTGATAGTCTGTGCTCATTTGGGTTCTCTTAAAGGAGAACTATGGGGTCAGGGCTTTTCCCAATAGTTCTCCTTAGGGTAATGGGAGGACACAAACTAGCGTCCTCCCGTCACCCTAAGCTCAGTATACCGCGAAATATGCAATCCATCCTCAGCTGACCATTTTTTAAACCCAGCCGCTGGGCAAAAAGATAGATGACATCAGGAGAGCCAGGACAGGTCTTGATAGTTGTTGGTAATCGCTGCCATCTACAGCAGGCAGAGAATCACATATGGGCATCCGTTAATCCAAAAGGAACAATAATATTTTGCTGAGTGATAAATCAGAACAAAGATGGTGTGTGGGGACCATGCAGGGATTACTTGCTTTGTCTTCAGCAATGGTGGATAACTGTGCTCTGGAAAGGGGTGCTGCTTGTTTGCTTTTAGAACTGCACCTGTGTTTATGCCAATGTTGAATCTATGAACAGAGAAGTAAAAACCCAATCTGTTCCTCTGGTTCTGCTTAGTAATGTTAATTGCTGCCCAGTGTCAGATCTGTTACTACAGTGTATCCTACACTGAGAATGTGAGACCTTCACCAGCTGTCTGGACCTTCGTGAGAAGTGGTTTCCAAACTGTGGCCCACAGGCTGGATGAGGCCCTTTGCTTGCCTTTATCTGACCCTTGGGGCACTATTCCTCCCACTGGCACCAATGATGTGGCACTATCCCTTCCACTGACACCAATAATGAGGCACTATCCCTTCCAATGCCACAAACAAGGGAGCATAATTTGGCCCCACTGACACCAACGATGGGGCATAATTTCTCCCACAGATACCAACAATGGGGTATTATCTGACACCAATCATAGATCCATATTCCTTTCAATGATACCAATGATGAGGCAATATTCCTTCCACTGACTCCAATGAAGGGGTATTATACAAACTCAGCAGAGGTGCTAGGTCATTTTTTTTTACTCCCACTGACCACCAACCCTGGGTCGATGCCTGAGTTCAAATGTTTGGGAACCCCTTCTGTTGAGTAGCATGCTTTTCAAACAGCAGCAGCCATGATAAACTGTGTCATGATTAATGTCATGAGTCAAGTCAAGTGGATTAGCAATGTTAAAGTAAAGAACTTATAAGACTCCTCTTTCACACATGTATAGAGAGAAGGAAGTATAGAGGAGAGAAAAGACACTGAAAATTTTCCCATCCATAAATGTTTTTTATTTACTTGCGATATGCATTTGAACTTGCTAGAAAATTTTAATATTTCAGGAAGAGTCAACATTATCACAACATTATTTTATACGTTATTGTTAATCTATTATAGCTATACACTTGACTTGTTTGTATTTCTCTGTGACTGCAAACGTAGGTTCACTAAAACTTTGACCCAAGCTTATCCTGAAAATGTTGCCACCGCCCAAGATGCCTTGCATAGTATTATTAGCTCATCAATGTGACAGTCGACATGTTGCTGATATGCCTGTTAATTATTAATATAACGGAGATCCGTCCCTGCAAATCCCTAACGAAGTTCCTGCAGAGTAAAGTCAGCACAACCTTGCCTGTTGTGTACATTGTGTGCTGCCAAGAAGTGATAATGTGTGACTTCTGTAATGTGTGTTGGTTGTCATGAGTGTAGGCCGCAACTAGAAAGGAACTTTACCATCCTCATATACCGTATACAAAGGCCAACTGCGTGCAGTTAATATGATGTTATTATTAAAAATCAGTGTTGTTACAGGAATACAGGAAACAATTGGTGTGTGGCTATGAGTTGCAGACCTTAAAGAGGAACTCCAGGATTTTAAAAGACTAACCCTTGCAATGGGGCTTCTCCTGCACAGCAAGGGTTAAGTGCTAATTTTGGGATAAAGAAAATATGTTCACCTGATCCCTGGACCTACCTGGCTGCTAGACCCGTCACCTCACCCTCTTCTTCCCCGTGCTCCGGTGGTCTAAGGAATGCTGACATTATCATATCTAATGCAGGTTCCATAGACAAAGACAGAGGATCAGGTGAGTATACCTTCTGTATTCCGGTCCCTAGACCAAAACGAGCAGTTAACCCTTGCAGTGCCCGAAAAGCCCCTGGAGTTTTTTTTAGTTTTGTATAGAGTAATGGTTACAAACAAAGGGAGCAGAGGGAACACTTGTGGGTTGGAGCTGATTGCCAGATGGGAGTATAGTGTGCAGGTGATAGGGGGCAGAGTCAGCAGAGGGAACCCTTGCGGGTCAGAGCTGACTGTCACAGTAATTGGCAGGTGGCAGGGAGAAGAGGTAGCAGAGAGGACTTGTGTAGTGGAGCCGATTGTCGGAACAAAGTATAATGTGCAGGTAGTAGGGTACAGAAGCAACAAAGGGGACAGCTGTGGAGCTGAATAAGAATGGAGTACAGTGTGATAGGGGCAGAAGAAGCAGAGGGGGCAGTTGTGGAGTGGAGCTGATTTTCAGGGTGAAATATAGGGGTAATTCACTAAGCTGCCGATGAACTGAAGTGACGTGAGCCGAAGAATCTTTGGCTATTCACTGCAGCCCTGTATGGCTATTTTTAGCCATACATGGGCTGCATTCGGCCTGCTTCACCTCCCTTCAGTTTGGCCGAATAGCCTCGGTACATTTCGCCAAACTGAAGGTAAGAAGCTGTTCGCCTCAGCCAATGCAACATCTGGATCTGCTGAGGCAAACATTCAGCAGTTCATTCCCTGCTGTTCACCCCTATTCTCAAAGGGGCCAGAGCAGAGAGTGAATAGCCGAATGATTGCCTCAGCATTCGGCTCAGTCATTTTGTTCACTACCTCAGAGGGAAGTGAACAGAATGAAAAATGTCACTGTAAAAAAAAACACAAAAACAGCGCCGGCTCCCCCTCCCAAATCATACCAGACCCTTTAGGTCTGGTAGGAATGTTAGGGGGGGTCCCCCATGGAAAATAAAAAGGAGTATGCAGATGGTGGGGGACAGTTGTGGAATGAAGCTGATTGTCAGAGTGGAGTATGCAGATGGTGGGGGACAGTTGTGGAGTGAAGCTGATTGTCAGAGTGGAGTGTGCAGATGGTGGGGGACAGTTGTGGAGTGAAGCTGATTGTCAGAGTGGAGTGTGCAGATGGTGGGCGAAAATTGTACAGTGAAGCTGATTGTCAGAGTGGAATATGCAGGTGGTGGGGGAAAATTGTGCAGTGACGCTGATTGTCAGAGTGGAGTATGCAGATGGTGGGGGACAGTTGTGGAGGGAAACTGATTGTCAGAGTGGAATATGCAGGTGGTGGGGGACAGTTGTGGAGGGAAACTGATTGTCAGAGTGGAATATGCAGGTGGTGGGGGACAGTTGTGGAGGGAAACTGATTGTCAGAGTGGAATATGCAGGTGGTGGGGGACAGTTGTGGAGGGAAACTGATTGTCAGAGTGGAATATGCAGGTGGTGGGGGACAGTTGTGGAGGGAAACTGATTGTCAGAGTGGAATATGCAGGTGGTGGGGGACAGTTGTGGAGGGAAACTGATTGTCAGAGTGGAATATGCAGGTGGTGGGGGACAGTTGTGGAGGGAAACTGATTGTCAGAGTGGAATATGCAGGTGGTGGGGGACAGTTGTGGAGGGAAACTGATTGTCAGAGTGGAATATGCAGGTGGTGGGGGACAGTTGTGGAGGGAAACTGATTGTCAGAGTGGAATATGCAGGTGGTGGGGGACAGTTGTGGAGGGAAACTGATTGTCAGAGTGGAATATGCAGGTGGTGGGGGACAGTTGTGGAGGGAAACTGATTGTCAGAGTGGAGTGTGCAGATGGTGGGGGACAGTTGTGGAGGGAAACTGATTGTCAGAGTGGAGTATGCAGGTGGTGGGGGACAGTTGTGGAGTGAAGCTGATTGTCAGAGTGGAGTGTGCAGATGGTGGGGGACAGTTGTGGAGTGAAGCTGATTGTCAGAGTGGAGTATGCAGGTGGTGGGGAAACAGAGGGGACAGTTGTGGGGTGATTGTTAGACTGGAGTGTCCAAAAAGCTTTTGAAATTGTAAAACTTCTAGAACTCCAAAATAAGGAATGCAAGCCTTTCAATATTGTGCTCCAGGTATAGGTTCACAAAACTACTTGACATGGCTGTCATTGGAAAACTAACTCAGGTATGAATTTTATTTACATAAGCTGTTTTTAAGACTAAAGAAACTTGACAGATTTATTATATGTACCATAAAGTTTTATTAAACTACTGTACATTTACAGATCAGCCAAGTCAGAGCAGTGTTTTCAATGGAAATCTATGTAAATTGTCACAGGCAGGAAACAACACTTTGTTTTTGTAGTGTGAAATGAGGAATAACATAGAAAGTGCTTAAATATGTGATGACACAATGGATGCAACATCCACATCTAGTTAGGTTTTCTTTGGCTTTCTATGCTGAATTAATGTGAAGGTCAATGGTCTATCTTTAGTACATAGTCACATGATTCTGAATATGTCTGAGCTTTTCCCTACTTATGAAGAAAACACTACCAACTGCTGGTGATATAAGGTGAAAATAGCAGATGGCAGTTGACATTTCTACCATCATGCATTAGCCTCATTAAAAGGGTTACAATTCTTTAATGCTTCTCTTCACATTGTGTAACACAGGAATTATAAGCAACTTTAGTAAAACTGTTTATCAGTGTCATCCATTATCTTCTAAGAGCTTTTATTCCAAGTGATATTGGTTCAGGGACTCACCATTTTATATACAAAACTCATGGAGCTTTATTGCATTTCTGTAAAAGACAACTGCCATAAAATATGTCTTAAATATTTCCTTAAGTCATGTGACAGAAGGGTGTCCTTCTATTGTCTTCTCTTTATTTTACATACCGTAATACCAACCATTAAATTCCTGGAGCATGCTCAATGTACCTACTGTATTACAAGAAAGGGGAATAATAGGAGGCACCCCTGAAGCAATTGCATGTTGCACAGATAAATTCCTGAAAGGCTACCAGCCTGGTGCCAAAAACAGGATTTTTTTGCTTACAGTAAAATCTATTCCTTTGAGTTCCAAGAACTCTAGTTCTTGGAATTGATACTGCTGCCTTCAAGAGGATTTGGGCACTGGCAAACAAAAAAGCATCTGGCCAGCCAGGTATAACCCATGCTTCAGTTGTAGGAAAGGAGAATTAGGAGTAGATCACAAACACAAAGGGGTGTAGCCTCTGTACCTTAATAAACTCCAAGAACATGATATTATGGTAATCACAAAAATTCTGTTTTCTTTCGCCTTCATTAAGGGACATAGGCTTCAGTTAGATGTCCAACAGCAGTTCATGTTTGGGATGTCCAACAGCTGTTCATCCAAAGAGTGGGCAGCAGTAACAAAGCACTAAGTGGCTCACACAACAAAACAAGAAAACTTGGGGCAGCCTGCAGCTCAAAGTGCTGCCTGGAGGTCATTACACCCAAAGCTGGCATCAATTGAGGTCTGAACATCCACCTGGTGCAATTTAGAGAATGTGAGAACAGAAGACCAGGTGGCAGGCTTGCAAACCTGGGAAACAGTTGCCTGATGCCGAAAAGCCAAAGAAACACCCACAGACCTAATAGAGTGTGCTTTAAGAGAAAAAGGTGGAATCTGGTCCTTAAGAATATAAGCTTGAACACTGATCTGTCAGAGCCATGGAGAAATGGCTGAGTGCCTGAAGAAAAACTCTGGCTTTAGCGGTGTTTAGGACAAGACCCAGGTACTCCAAGAGATGTGTCAGTTCCAGCTCTGATTTCTGAAGGTTCAGGATCCAACCAAATCTTTTTAAGGTGCGGGTTGTACACATCACATTTCTGTCAGTATTTACACCCACTGTTCCCTCAATAGGAGATTGTCAAGGTATCCCATAATATGGGAATGTGGTATGCCTTGCACACTCAGGGTGCAGAAGAAAGACCAAATGGTAGTGCTACAAACTAGTGGTATTGTGCACCCACAACAAAATTAAAATAGCACTGATGCGCTAGAAAGGTGGGGTAATTCAAGTATGCATCCTTGATGTCCACAGAGGCTACAAAGTCTCCCTGATGGGGGAGGCTATGACAGATCTGGTGAATTCCATGAAAATGTTTTGGACTCGAATGAAGGCATTTAAAGCCCTTAGATCCAAGGTGGGGCGGATGTCCCCTTTTGGTTTCGGAACACAGAAAAGGTAGGAGTAAAAAGCCTGAAACCTTACTGCGATTGGAATAATGGCAATAACTTCTTGACTCCAGAGATCTGCAAGAGCAGCATAGAAATCGCCTAGTCTGTGCTGGGACACAGGCAGGTTGGATAGCATGAAACGGGAGTGGGCAAAAAGTGGCAGTCTAACTTGTAGTCTCTGCAAACCACTTTTCCAGGGGCCCAATAATGAGGGGCCCAACTCTTGTCCTGATCCCCTATTTTGCATCCAAAATATAGGTGGTATGCCTTTTTTACCACTGCCATCATACTGCGCTTTTGAGATGCAAATGTAACCTCGCCACAAATGTAGCAGAAGTTTTCTGTGTTGTTTACACAGTTTTGAGGCATCTTGGCTTCTGAGTGAAAATATCACGCAACTGTTCCTTGGAAATGTTAGGCAATGACACTTTCACACAACACTGGATGTAACTGTATGATGCGTAGATCTGACCAAAACAAATGTACCAATAAAAGAAAAATACATTACAGTTAGGTAATAATCGTTAGTCTCAAAGTGAAGATAAAATGTATACACTTTCATGTGGTACCATTTTCATTGCTCTACCGTACTTTGTCGTGAAGTTACGAGGCATCATAATCATCAGACACCTCCCTCCCTTGTAGGCAAATATACGCGCCTGTGTATAAATCTTTATTGTGAAATATCTTGAAAACTTTAGCCAACCAACCAGCACCTTTACCACCTGTTTTCTAATCCATCTAATCAAAATATGTAAGAATGAACACATTTTATCTCCGAGGTCAATCATTTCCCAAAATTTGTAGACCAGTGTAATGAGAACAGTTGACAACTATTCTCATTATTGATTATTATCGATTAGTTGGTTGCAGCCCTAATGTCAAACAATGGGGCCTTAAAGTAGATTAATAACATGAGCTAAACCAATCAGATCATATATATACCCTTCAATGTGAAACTTTCCATTCTCCAATCATATAACTGTAGTAGTATTTTCACGTTTCAAACTTAGTGTCCAACACTGTAATTGCTTTAACGATTTTGGCTTTTTGTGAAAGTCAACAGGTAAGTCCTCATCTAGACCTTTCCCTAGCACTATCAGGGCTATTCACAAAAGGGTGAAAAGTTTGGAGAAGGCAGGAGAAGTGAACAACCCAGGACAACATAGCTGAACTGGAAAGTGAACTGAATTGGAGAATTTTTCCAAATCGGCTATTCTGGCCTAGATTGTTCACTTCTCCTGTCTTCTCCAAACTCTTCAACCTTCTGTGAATAACCCTGCATGTGTTTTATCAATTGTCACAGGGAGGGTGAAGGGTCCTTGATAAGCATGCTGTGACAGACAGCTTGGTTTTTTTCTTCTCAGTGTTGTGCTGTGTTAGTTTTGTCAACTAAAATTTTTCATCATAGTTTTAGTCAGCTGCATGTTTTTAGTGATGAAAACGAAATAAAAAGTAAGTTAATATGACAAAAACTATGACGAAAATACATTGAGGGGAATTTATCAAGACTGGAGCAGACAAAATCTGGGGCAGCTGTGCATGGCAACCAATCAGCTTCACTCATTCATTTTCAAATCTTAACTGAACAAACTGAAGAGAGAAGCTGATTGGTTGCCATGCACAGCTGCCACAGATTTTGTCTGCTCCAGTTTTGATAAATTCCCCTCATTGTGATTTTCTCTACTGGAGATTTAGTCGAAAAAAACTAATCTAAAATACAATACTAATACTAATACAATTCAGATAACTAATGGCATTTTAGTTTTAGTCGTATTTTAGTCATCTGAATTGTTTTAGTTTTAGATTAGTTTTGTCGACTAAATCTCCAGTAGAGAAAATCACAATGTATTTTTTGTCATAGTTTTAGTCCTATTAACTTACTTTTTATTTAGGGGGTTATTCACAAAGCTGCCAAAGCCGAACACTGATGTCACGGCTGGGACGCTGATCTGTCATTACAACTGGGCGGAGCCAACCGTGAGGTCACGGCTGGCTCCGCCCAGCTGTCATTTTTCGGGGGAAATTTGGCTGGCACTCTTTTGGCTGGCCGTTCGCCCCGCTTCGGCTCAGTCGAGCCAAAGCATATGCCTTCGGCTCGGCTGAGCAGATCGGCCGCCTTCGGCTGCTGCACGCGCTATAGTGAATAGCCCATACAGCAGCCCCTCGATTTGGCCGAAGAGAGCCGAAGGATCAGCCGAAGCCACGGCTGGATCCTTCAGTTCCTACGTGAATAACCCCCTTAGTTTTCATGTAGTTTTCATCACTAAAAACATGCAGCTGACTAAAACCATGATGAAACTTTTTAGTCAAGGAAATTAACACTGGTGTGAAGGCATGATGGCAATATCCAAATGGGGGAGAAGTGTGTCACATGGAACACAGGAAAGTTTTTGTTCAAAAATAATGCACCATGGAGTTATGGCAGTGATCCATGTACATATTGGATAAGGAAAGCATCCCTTTCAACCCACCTGTCACTTATTAAGTGTTTATTCCTATTCATTTTCTATTTCTTTGTTAATACTTTTCTGTCTAAATTCCTTTCGGTGCTTCTGCAGCTAATTCATATGCTTTCTGAATAGTAATAGATGACACAAATAATCACGACATTCTGGTACTAGCTGAACAATAAAAATGATGGTGTATCATCCAAGGTTCCGATTAAAGGTTAAAGTAGACAGTTATGTATGAAACAATGTTGGCTGAATCACGATTCATTGTTATACTGTAATGCTATTATTATAAAATGATGATAGAACTAATTGGTCTTAGTTATGATAATAAAGAAGAGTGAAGTGCAGTCATTAATAAATGAGATGGAATGTTAATGGAAACTAAGTAATATACATATCAATGTAGTGTACACAATGTGAAAGTTAGGAAATGACACTCTTAAAGGGAATGTGAAGTCTTTTTAATTATTTTGTAGATAAACATGTAAAAGAGATCAGCTTGATGTAACCTTTACTTTACTGTGCATTTCCCTGTCAATGTACATTTGAACATGTTTCATGTTACACCCTTAATATGGAACACATTTATGAACCTTTAGACGGGACACTGCTGGTATACCGTTTGTACCCTAGTCAAGGGGTGCTTGATGTACAGGAGGTTATGTGTTACATGTTGGCCTAAATAAAGTGGTACATACTCAGCATTGTGGACATGGCACACAGCTAACACAATACACTCAACACAATGGACACAGAACGGTGTAGTACACACCATATACAACATAAACAGCACACATCATAAAACAAAACAGTGAACACAGCATACAGCAGGATGTAGCACACACAACACAGTGAACACAGCACACCAGGGACGTGCGGTCAGGGAAGGCCGTTGAGGCAGAGCCTCACCTAGTAATATGGAGGAAAAAGCTGTCAGCTTCAAATCTGAAGCTGACATCTTTTTCCCCATTCAGAGCGGCTTGTTACAGGTTACACAGCAGGGAAAGCCTCCCCGCTGTGTAACCTGTCAAGGACGGATCGCTGCCTGGTAATTACAGGCGGCGCTGCATCCGGCTTTTGACACAACAGTGGCTTCCCCACTGTTTGTTTCACCTAACATAGGGAGGCAAGAGCTGCAACAGCCTCTACTCTGTGTTAGAGGTTTGAGCTCTGTGGATGGTTTGGACCAATGGCAAAAAGCACCATTGGTTCAACTTGTCCAATCAAAAAAAAGAAGAAAAAAAACCCACTGAGGACATCGATGTCGATGCCTTACCAGTGACGAGTAAGTGAGGGACAGTGAGGCTCCTCCCTGTTTCCTCCCTTCCTCCTCCACTCATAGCTTGGTGGCCGAGATGGGGGGCAGGGGCGTGTTGGGAGAGGGGCTGGGGAATGCCTCACCCAGCACGGAAGGTACCGCACGCCACTGCAGCACACACATACCTAACACAGCAGATGTAGCACACACCATATGCATCACAATGGACCCAGCAGCACGCATCACACTCAGTAAACTGGACACAGCATACGACATACCCAGCACATTTGACAAAATCTAGGGAAGCACGCCTCCTCTCTGGAGCAGAGTTAGAGGGACAGGCAGCATTCACCAGGGAACCCCTCACAGGAGTTTGGACTCAGCTGCGTACTGTCCCCAGGTTGCTTTCCCAGATGTTGTCAGGTGTAGTAGGAAGATGTGATAGAACTACCTGGTGAGGGAACAGAGGAGTTTACAGAAGCTCTGAAGAGAGATGCTCAGATGTACCCAGCTGCCATGACGCAGAGGAACAACAAAGAGTTTGGGAAACAGAGTGTACCAGGAGTAGCTGTGCCCAGCAGCAAGGGCTTGGAGGAGCAGAGTTGGCAACAGATTATACATGGAGCCCAGCCACAGGCACTTGGGGGAGCGGAGTTCAGCAAACAGTGTGTACCAGGCCCAGATCCAGTGATACAAACCTTATGGGGGAGGAGGGGAGTAAAAGCGTTGTAAGATCTCTCCTGTAATGGGAAAGTCATGTTCTTTGAGGCACCTAAATCAGCCAAGCAACTTCCAAATCACAATTTTTTTTTTTCATCTACAAATCTTTCATGCTTCTCATGTCCAATTTGGGGAATTCCAGGTTGTCCCCCAGCCATCCAGGGCTGAATGCATGTTGATGGATAAAGGGTTATGCAAACCTCCTGTTACTTTGCACAAATTATTTCCTGAGACTTCTAGTCTACTTAGGTCTATTTGGATGCAGAGCTCTCTGGGTCTGTGTGATGAGGATTGGGAGGAAGTATGGCAATATACATTTAGTATGTTTATCTCGGCTAGAGATAGATTGATACATTATAATTTTCTGCACAGGGTTTATCTAACGCCTGCCAAAGTAGCTAAAATTGACCCTACATATGACTTTCATTGTTGGTGATGCTCTCAAGATCAGGCAGATTCCTAGATGTTTTGTGGACATATCTATACATACAGCACTTATGGAGGGAGGTGGTAGACTCAGTTTTGGATCTTGATTGATTGACCATTATTTAATTGAATCCAGACCCTAGGGTCTTCCTCTTGGATTTGATTGATCATTAGCAAATATGGTCACTACCAAGACATTGTACAAACACTGGTATTTTTCAATGCTCATAAATCTAATTTTGTACACTGGAAAAAAAGTAGTCCTTCTACAATGCAGGCATAGAGAACTCTGATTAATTCAGCCCTGCATTTATATCAGGCCGCATATGCTGCTAGAGGTAAACCTTTAAACTTTGTTTGGGGCTCCTAGATAACTTTGGATCACAGTGTCTCAATGTGAAGCAACACTGTGATATCTGACTACTTGGAATGTTGCTTATCCTATTTGTGATTGACTCTGGACTCTGGGTGCAGCACAAGTTTTTATTTACACTTTCAGCTTTGAGTGAAGATTTTGATACTTTCCCATGTATTTGTATGTTGGAGACACTTATATACCTTGAGTTTGGTGACTGGCAGTGCCACGGTATGTCCATGTCTGTAACTGAATGTGTATTTGCGTTGATTATGTGATTCTTTTGCTGCAATGTTATGTTGTGTGTATACAACCTTAAAGTGACATTAAACACAAATTGTTTTTCCCTCCCCTCCTATCCTACTTTAAGGACTTATCCTAAGTGACGCCTCTTAATCTGATCATCTTCCTTCCAGTAGTTTTCAGCAGTCCCTCCAGCGCTGGTGCCGGTCTCTGATCCAGCGCTGACTGCTGTCTTTTGTGTCCAATTGAAGTCTGTCCCATGTGCACACTCCCGGCTGCGTGCATTCACTTTTAGTGTAGCTCTCCTCCGCTCCCCGCCGGTGATCTCCACTGCGCATGTGCCGGCCTGATCCCCCCCGCACAGCCATTCGGGGAAGCTGTATTTTACAGCCGGGAGCGGGCGGCGGAGACGGAGGTAAGTTCTTACCTATTTGGTAACTTTTTTTATGTTTTTGCATACATCTACTGCTTGCCAGCAGTTGATATATGAAAAAAAAACAAGACTTTAATTCTACTTTAATTTTGTATACTTTAATTAAAACAAAAAATTAAAAAAACAGAGCACACCAAAAATTGTGTCAGTGGCCAGGAATGATAGGTGAGATAAACCAGGCACAGTGCCAGCCGCCAGGGACATTAGATGGGGCATACCAGGAAAAATGCCAGTGGTCAAGCATGACCAAGGAAACAGCCAGAAATAAAGCCAATCGCCAAGAGCTACAGATGGATTGTGCCAGGAACAGTGCCAGTGGACAGAAGCATCAACAGGCACATACCAGGAACAGTGTCAGAGGCCAGCAGTGACAGATAGGCTACCTGGAGTAGCTGCTATGGACTGCATGGACCAGGTTGTGGCAGCACTGAGAATGAAGAGGCACATAGGCTTCTGGACGCATGTAAGGGCTTGGTGTCATGTGGACAAACATTGTACTGCGTCTTTCCACAGAGTACTCTAACCCTTTAAGTGTCCCTCTTTCGTATCTTAGAAAGTTGGGAGTTATACTAGATTACTAGACAAAATTATCTGCACACACTAGGTTTCATTTGTGGTGGAAACCAATTAACCAACCAGTAAGGTTTTAACACAGGGAAAAGCGAACATAACACAATGGATAGCATACACAATGTATGCAGATAGTTACATGGTGGTATTTCATACCAGGAGCATAGCACAACATTAAGCCACTATAATACTCTGTACTATGTCTGCATGGGATGGGATGGTATTGTAAGCATGCAGGTAATATTGTTATCATTTTCAGCCCAGGGCTGCCAGCTCTCCACTGGTTTACATATTAGCATTTATAATTGTCCTCTGTGATCCATACAGTGTTTGTGTTGGGAACAGGACCTTCTCCAAGCTCATGAACTCTGTGTGCTCTCTAAATAAGAGAAACTTGGATTCCATGGTAGAGCTGAGAAACATAGCTGTGAGCTCTTATCAGCATTTATTGCAGGGGCAATAAAGGTTTATGGGCTGCAGGGTGCAGCCTGCTGACAAAGGGTGGTGACAGCTGTCCCCAGCTTTCTGGTGCTGTTGACAGAGGATCAAAGAACAGATTTACACCCTGGATTTACAACAGTGCTAAGATCAGGTGGATAAGATCTTGCCAAATCCCACAAAGACTTTTTACCTGCATGGAGCATGCAAGAGCAATGAGACTGGTTTATATACAGTGTAGTTTATTATCACATTTCTCCATTTCACGTGGCTACAAGGATGCAAGAAAAATATTTTCTGTCTTTTATAGATAAATTACAATACCCTGATACACTGTTGAAAATAACATGCTAAGATCATGTATGCCCTGTAATAGTAAGGAACCTATGGGTCAGATTTAGGATTCAAGAAGTGCTCCCAACTTTGCCTTTGCAGCCCCAATATTAGGAGACCAGTCATTCATTTTGCTGCTTTTTGTTGGAAACAACTTGTGTTAGTGGTACCTAGATAATGGCAAGGAGAACTATGGGGTCTGGGTTTGCTGTCCTCCAACTGATAATGCTGGTTGTCTGGCTGTCATGCTGATGCTTCGCTGCAATGCTTGAAGCCACTGCCTAAGAACAACAGCATGTTTTTTCCATGTCTGAGCCTTAACGTTTCTTTAAACAAGACAAAGCCAGATAAGCATTATCAGAAGAATTCTAGAAAAGGAAGCCTCCATATGTCTGTACATAGCTTTCTATTACCAGGACTTTGATGATAGATGATCTTAGTGCTAGCCATCTGGGACTAGGAAGGTGTTAAGAAAAACTCCTTCTCTAAGACTGAAGCTGTGCCTAATCACCTCCTGTAATGGGGTCTTCCGCGCTGAGATCATACAGAGAGATCCCAAGCCACTGATCATTCTATGTTTATCCTATGAAGTGCACAATTGTACTCCAAAGTCTGTAAGTTCCCACGGACATAAGACAGTGGCTAGTGGCACAGGTGTATTCCTACTGTGCTCCTGCACTCTAGACAAGCAGCACTGCCGTGAACTATGATAGGGGAGAGTTGAAATAGAAAAACATAAGTAATCAGTGCCTATGTAAGGGGGAATAATAACAACTGTAACATATTTTCTAACCTGATAAATCTAAATTCCCCTAATAGCAGTTGGTTGGAAGGCAGCTGCCTCACCTCACCCCACAGTCATAACATAGTCACCCTGTCCAGCCCTCACCTTATGCAAAGTTTTACTCCACTGTTATATCAACGATATATAAAATATGTATAATACACATGAGGAATCTTTATATGAAACAACAGCAAACCTTCCTACAAAATGCAAGCAAGCTTTATCTTGGAGCAGGTGAGAGTCCATAATGAGATAGAAGGACAGAAGATGTCTAGTACTATGTACTGTATCCTACCACTATGTAATTAAGTCATTTTATTGTAGTAATTAGGATATAACCCATTACTATTATAATGAGCGGGTTTCCTAAACATTATCAACACAAGATTATGGTCCATTAAATACACTCCAAAAAGTGACAGCAATAGAACATTTACAGTGCAGTAAAACAGATATTATTAGTTGGATTCTCCAAGCAACCATTTACCTGGCTCTGTTATCGGCTATAACCTGACACTTGTAAGAGGAGAAAGATTGTAAAGTGTCTATACACTTGTAAAATATACTGCTAGCTGATTGCATCTAATACTTGAATTCCGTGCAGTATATGACAATTAAATTGACTGATATGGCTATAAAGTCTCACTTTTATCAAATCTTCCTATTCTTCAGCCTGTGATGTTTTATAGCACCATTAGTCCTAAGTGTGTATTAATCTCACTAGTTCAACAAATAAAATGGGAATTTAAGCTGTTTGCTCTGTATTAGCTGAAACCACAGCTGAATGTGGGATCGTCTGTGTGTGCATATATCAGGCACTTTGATGTTCCTGCGCTCACCTTAACATACACTGCTTGGCCAAAAAAAGTCACCACTTGGATTTAGCTAAGCAAATAGGTAAGAGCCTCCCATTGGACAATTACTGCAGTGATTCACCTGCAACAAATGAGGTCGGCTGCCCACCTGAATATACTGAGTTACCAGGTTTTTCCATTAATGGATTTTATCTTCCCTGAGGGCACAAGTATATTCAAAGATGACAATGCCAGGAATAATCGGGCTCAAATTGTGAAAGAGTGGTTCAGGGAGCATGAGACATCATTTTCATACATGTATTGGACACCATAGAGTGCAGACCTTAACCCCATTGAGAATCTTTGGGGTGTGCTGGAGAAGACTTTACACAGTGGTCTGACTCTCCCATCATCACTACAATATCTTGGTGAAACATGAATGCAACTCTGGGTGGAAATAAATGTGACATTGCCTAAGCTTATTGAAATGATGCCACTGCGATTGTGTACTGTAATCAAAGTTAAAGGCGGAAGTTCGTCGACCTCCTCCCCAGCTCCCCGCGGACACCAAGATCGCCGGTCCCGGGCCCGTAGGAGGGGCAACGGAGCCCGGGAAGCACAGCGGGGGTGTCCGCCGGGGGGGGGGGCGGCCCCTTCTTCGGGACACAGAAGCGATCTGGCGACAGGTAAGTCGCCAGGATCGCTTCTGTTGTAAAGCCGACAGTCGGCTCTACAAGTCTAAACAGAGTCCCGGCGGCAAAAGTCGCCGGGAGTCTGTTTAAACAGCCCCGATGCTGTTTAAACAGACACGAAGGGGTTAAGCTCCTCAGCTATTCTGTTTTTCAAAAAAAAAGTAACGTTCAACCTCCAATTTGCACACACAACTTCATGCCTCCTGGCAAAATTGTTCTAACCACTTCAGATTTTTAAACGTAGGAGATACATCCTATAAAAACTTGACTAATGTTTCTACGTGTGTATCTCCTACTTTAAGCTCCTTTCCCCCTGACTTTCCTCCCCCTGCCGCAATTACCAGCTGTCAAAATGACAGCAGGAAATTGCTATAGCAGGAGCAACTGTTAAAATGCAGCCACTCCTGTGTTAAAAGGCACATACAGATAGCCTGCAAGTGTCATTGGAAGCCAGGCGGCGGGTCATGAGATTGGTCAAGAAGCCAGGCTACCTAGCAACAAGTGAAGCTGGCTTCCTAGCCAATCAGGAAGCCAGGCAGCACATCATGATCTGCCTCCCGGCCTCCTGATTGGGTAGGGAAGCAGGCTTCATATGTTGCTAGGCAGCCTGACCAATCGGGACCTGGGAGGCAGGTCATGACGTGCTGCCCGGCTTCCTGATTAGTTAGGAAGGTAGGCTGCCTAGCAACAAGTGAAGCAGGCTTCCTAGCCAATCAGGAAAACGGGGAAGCGGGTCATATCCTGTCGCCTGGATTCCTAATTGGAAAGGAAGTGGGCTCCATGCTCCCTCGGCACTGCCTGTCAGAGGGAGATCTACCTCTAACCGATAGTTTTGGTATGGGAGGTAAGTATTGGAGCATTTGGGCGAGTACGAGTACTCACCCACATACTCGGTATTGCCACCGATACCTATACTGGTATCGGTGCATCCATACTTATAACAATGTCAAGAAGTCATTAGCTTAACCCCAATAAATACAAAAGGCCAATAGCTTCTTCACCTAGCCAGTATCTGCCACAACCAGAAACATTAGATTTGCGTGGAGTCGTTTTTTTAATAAATACCTTTCTGATTCACCTCACATGACACAAGCTGGTGTTTGTCTGAAAAAAAGGATTTTATGGCACAGCAAAGAGCGCCAGTTGATACTGTATTGTTGTAGTGCCCAACAATTATGTAGTAGTACTGTACCCCTTTCTGTGATAAATAAAGAACGCATAAAAAAATCCCTGTCACAGCATGTTCTGCAACAACAAAAATAATTAAGAGCAAGCAGATAAAAATTTGAAAGTCACATCAAAATGACCTCAAGGAAAACACTACTATATTAACACAAAATATTTGCTTCCTTACACTATAGTCTCCTTTTAATAGTAATGTATTGTTTTTTACACATGTTTTTTTTTATTTACTATGTTGAGAACTGCCAAAAGTATTGGGACGCCTGCCTTTACATGCACATGAACTTTAATGGCATCCCAGTCTTAGTCCGTAGGGTTCAATATTGAGTTGGCCCACCCTTTGCCGCTATAACAGCTTTAACTCTTCTGGGAAGGCGTCCACAAGGTTTAGGAGTGTGCAGCAGACCTGAGCACTGACCTTGTCTGATGTCTTGTTTCCAACTGTAGCGTGTGGCTGCTTCGAATTTATGGTCTGCAAAACCCCCCTTCCTTGATGCATATCTTCAGATGTCTCCATCGCTTTGCAGGGACACATGGAGACACCTCTGCGTGTGCGCTCCCCGCTAGCAGTGTAGGGGGGGTTAGTCTATTTTGCTTCTGGGGTTTTTCACAAAGGAAAATATTATATATTAAATATTGATATTAATATAATATAGATATTGGGGAAAGCATGTTAAGCCTCTTATAAAATGTATTTACATTTTCAGTTCCACCAGGTAACAGTGTACTTACACTACCTGTTTTTTCTATTTTAAAGCTACTAATACAGAAATCACATTTTATCGTAGGACTTTGCTGCCATCTTGTGGACATTTTTTATTTGCTTCGAATGTATATACAGCAAAACGGTAAACTTAGGGGGTTATTCAGAAAGCCGCCGAAGGCAGCCGAGTAAATAACCCAGCCAAATTTGTGAAGTGAGCCGAATGGCTATTCACTTTAGCCTTGTACCTGCTCTGCATGTTTGCCTGAGCCGAAGTGCAAAAGAACTTCGACTCAGCCAATCCCATGTCTGGACCGGCTGAGCCCAAGCTCCGGCAGCTCGCTCACTGCCGTTCCCCCTATTCTCATATAGGGCTGAATGGCAATGAGTAAATAGCTGAATGCCGCTGAGCGGCATCCGGCTCCGAGGTAGCGAGCAGAATAGAAAAAGACGTAAATAAAGGTAGAAAAAAGTTTAAAAACAAGAAGTTTAATAATTATTACTAAGGGCCTGATCACACGACGTCCGTTTTCTGTGCTGACCTGATCCGTACGCTCCTGCACTAAAAATGCATCCCAATGTATCCTGTATCCCTATGTGTTTTATGGGCTTCAGTTTTCACGTGCGCAGTCCGTTCAGGTTACGACAGAAAAAATACTGCATGTCACATTTTGTCCGGTCAGGAACAGAAACGGAACGCAATGCAGCTAAGCAAAAAAAAATAAAAAAATGTATGCATCTTGTATGTTGACTAACTGTATGCTGGTCATGTAATCCAAATAAAGTTTGTCATACAGATGCTCCTCGCTTAACGACTTACCTGTTTTGCGACCACTCGCACTTACAACTGACCTCCGAGCGGCCTCCAACCTCGCGCGTCAGCGCGCCGTGTCGCCGGGGAAAGTGACGTCCTCGGATCTTCACTGCGGGTCCCGGTGAGTATTTTCATTGCCCGATGTACAGTACACTGTTCGGTACTGTACATCTGCAACGCTATACAGTACTGTACTAATGCAGTACAGTACTGTATAGAGTTCCTCACTTAACGACCAATTCGTTTAACGACCTGGTCGTAGGAACGGAACTCGGTCGTTAAGTGAGGAATACCTGTATTTGGGTGTTAATATGATGCAGGTAGATTTCCCTTTCTTCTCAATATATGGTGCCCTTGTTCCCTCTGTCCATATATGACAACCCACCACCCCCCTCCCTCTTTGTTCTCCCCAGCTGGCTGCTGCAGGCAGTGTGCAAGACTGTGCAACATCCATTACTGAAAAAATGTAGTTGCAGACACAACTGGGGAGAGGGAGGAATCTCCAGGCAGCATTAGCCACAGACATAATGTATTGCCTGTACTGTCAGCACCCGGAAAGAAAACGCATCAAAAACGTACTGCATGAGTAGCACCGCGTCTGCAGTTCCGCACCTGATCCGGACCTGATCAGGACCTGAAAATCATTTGAACAGGCCCTAAATGTAAAAAAATAGGACATTTTTAAAAAGTTCATAAAATAATAAAAAAATATTTTAAAGAAAAGAAAACAAAAACTCCCACCGTATCTGACAGATGCCGGCAAAATATAACAAACGTTTGCCAGAGTCTTCTATCAGGTCCCTGGCAAAAAAAACAACTGGGTGGAGCTGGCCGTGATGTCATAGCTGGCTCTGCCCAGTTGTTGTTTAATGACAGATCAGCGTCCCCAGGTCATTTGGGGACGCTGATCTGTCATTACAACTGGGATATGAGATCCGGCCGGCTCCGCCCAGCTGTCATTTGCGTGGAGAACGGTCGGCTTGGGCCGGCCTTTCTCCACACTTCGCCTGTTACTATGGCTCAGCCGAGCTGAAGCTGAGCCGCTCGGCTGCCTTCGGCTGCTGTACCGGCTATTGTGAATAGCCGGTATAGCAGCCCTTCGTTTCGACTGAACCGAAGGGCTCAGGTGGCCGAAGCGAGCCGAAGGATCAGCTTTAGGTACGGCTGGATATTTTGGCTCTTCTGTGAATCACCCTCTTAGTCTAATATATTAAAGTGTATATAAAACTTAACAAAGAAATTATCTTATTTGTTCCCTTTTGGTCCGCTTAATATACCATTTAAAGTGTTCTGGTATATTTGTCTGATAATTAAAATAATACCTGTTGATTCTACCAGAAACCTTTTCAGCTGGTAACTTCCGCTTCTCTCTGCTATCAATTGCATTGTTTCAGTTATTTACTTTGAATTTTAACCCTTTAGTGAATGAGTAGGGGTACAAGTCCCCTTTACTCATTCACAACGGGGGGGGGCATCAGGGTGCCCTCTTAATTAAAGGGGTACCCCGATGCAAATAAGCCCCCTTGCCTGCCGACCCCCACAACCACCGGGTCACCCTCCCAATGCCAAGGGCACGTGGCCTGGTAAGGCGCAGGAAGGGGGGGGGGGGCATTTTTTTCTCTAATGTCACTTTGCTGCAACGATAATTCGTCCAACAAACGAAATTTTGTAGACTACTGCTAACAAATTCCGGAATCGGAAATTCGGATGCGTTTGCATTCGTTATTTCTATAATTCGGATACATCCGAATCTTCGAATTTCCGAAATTTCGTCCGAATTTTTATTCACAACGAAACAAATTGCATATATCTACACAAAACCATGCCCTGCCATGTTACGGAGAATAGCGGCCTGTAGTCCTATCTTGTGTCTGCTGCAGTGATACAGGAGAGTGAGTGAATGTTGTCATCCTAGGACAGGAATTGTGTTACTGGCAGAATTAACAGATGGTAATAAAGGGACAGAAGCTTGAAAAATGAAAACGAATGCAGCCACCACATCAATGGGTTAGCATACACTAATGCAGGGATGTCCAAACTGCGGCCCTCCAGCTGTGGTGGAACTACGAATCCCATGAGGCTTTGCAAGATTCTCACAGCCACAGACATGACTCCTAGAGAGAGATGCTTCAATGGGATTTGTAGTTTCACCACAGCTGGAGGGCCAGTGTTTGGACATCCCTGCACTAATGTAACTGCAAGTACAGGAGCCAATAAGCGATTATAAGCTGAATTTTCATATATTCCGTATTAACTGATTTATGAAATGTACTAAGCACGCTGTCACTGTGATGGTGTAGCAGGTCAGCCGATCCTACTGTGCCATCATCGAGATGTGATGATGCCACTCTCAGCCTCATCCTGCACAAATATTTTCCAGCTCGTGAGACAACAATCTACGGGTAGCAGACTGAGAGTGGTTATCACTGGGGTTGGTTAACTCTGCAGTTAACCCTTTGCATAGAATAAAAGCTGCCACCACATGGTTTAACAGAAACACACACCCTTCCCAGCAAATGCTGTGACAATTAAAATCTTAAAAGAAGACTATGGCCAAACCTTCTTTTTACCAATATACTCCCGTGACCCAAAGTCAGTATATACCAGGCTATTCCCCCCTAAATCCTGATGCGCTGCAGCCCAGAAAGATCCTGAAAATATTGTCGGGATCCACCCCTCTATCTGATTGACAGCTGACTCTGCCTCTCTAGTAGCCAAAGCCAGCTGTGCCTGCCCCTCTCCTGTCTCCCTCCAATGAGTACTGGAGGAACAGAGAGAGGGGAGGAGGTAAAATCCCTGCAGGGAGGAATGACTGACAGTCACCACTCTCTGTAGGTATAGAACCAGCATATGACACTGGAGTGTCACATACCAGCTCAACCTATTTGGAAGAATACATTTTACTTTCTTAATATTTCTCCTTTAAGCAATGTCTGTGATTTAGACAGGAATATAACAGGTTTTACAATATGGTAGCACTCCTCACAGAGACATGCATACTTTAAGTTCTACTTCTAGTCTGTAGACCTCCTAAGCCAGGGATGCCTGGTATTTACATGATCCGGGTCAAATGACACATCTAGATATATATTCATTATTAGTGTATCATCCCAGGTCCAAAGTTATGGATACTGAGTGAAAAAATGGTAAATAGGTTAACTAACAAGGCTAATTAAGGGTCGTTTGCTTGTTATCAGGCCAGGCCATCTTTGTGCATTAGCTAGGGCTGTCCAGTATTAAATAATTAGTGTAATGGCTTACTTAGTACTTTATGAACCCCGCCATAGAACCATTACATAGCCAGGCCTGAAACAACAACTCGGGTACATAGCAGACTGTGGAATGTTAAATATTTTCTTTTAAAGATCCTTTCAACAAGTTCACGAGGATGTTTAATCATTCTCTTATTTGATCATATCCAGATTATGGCTTATTCCAGCAACCTGACAGGACAAGCGGTTTTCTACTTAGTACTGGGGTGCCCAGACCTCACTACTGTCACAGTCACCAGAGATCAGGTGAGTAAGGCTTACCATTGTTTTTTCCACAGATATGTAGATGAACACTAAAGGGACCCTTCTACTGATAATGAAATAAAATGAGGCCCCCCCCACCCCCCCGTATCGCAGGTTCTCTGCTCCTAGTGAGCTCACTTTAAGCCATCATGGATGTCCACCCTCTCATTAGCAAAATATGATCAGGCAGAGTCCAGTAAGAACAGGCTGGCATATTGGTAGGTCTAGAAAGCATTCAGGAGTAATCCAGTACACACAGGCTGTCATTAAGAGTAAGGAAGCACGGGTTTGCTTGCAAAAAACAATGCAGGAAGCAGAGACAGGCATAGCTCAGGCTGGCATCTGGTAGAGACAGTAAACAGTGGATGGTAGTCAGGCAGAGTATAGGATGCGCTGGTTTCTACTCAGGAGCAAACCAGGATATAGAGGGTGGCACTCAGACAATGCCCAGGAAGCACAGGCTGCCATTCAGGAGCAATCCAGAAAGGACAGGCAGAGTCAAGGAAGCACAGGCTGGCACTCAGGAAGAGTCTAGGAAGCACAGGCTGGCACTTAGGTAGAGTCTAGAAAGGATAGATTGGCATTCAGGCAGAAGCTAGGAAGCCTCGGCTGGCACTCTGGCTGTGTCCAGGAAGCACATGTTTGCCTTCTGGCAGAGGCCAGAAAGTTAAGGATGGCAATCCAGAAGACTATGCATTTTTTCAGTTTCCAGGATCTCAGCGCTATGCCATTTAGGCACTCAGGAACAATCCAAAAAGCGCATGCTGGGACTCAGGAAGAGTCTAGGAAGCACAGCCTGGCACTCAGGAGAGTATAGAAGCACAGGATGGCATTCAGACAGGGCCCAAGACACAGGCTAGCATTCAGGCAGAGTATAGGAAGCATCGACTGGCAGTGGCTTAGGGCGTCAGGGCTGCTAGGGGTGGCACGTCGCCACCCTCACAACATAGTGTGGACTATCAGTAATACATTCTGGCTTGTTCTCTGTTCACACTGTGTGGATCTTTATTGGTGGACTAGTATTCTATATGCTTATATTTTATCCACTCTGTGTCCATCCAACTATTGCCAAAATGCTAGCAGAACAGGGTTACAGTTTGCTCTGCCCTTCTGTTCATTAGTTCTGAGTTTCGTGAGGTAGAAAGACAAACTGTCCCTTTCAGCCCTTCTACCCAGTACCCACAGCCTTGTGTGATACAAAGGTTAGCCAGTCGACAAGGGTAGGAGGCGAGAGGTACAAGATAGTTAGCCTACGGGGGCAGCAAATGTAAATCTGGCCCTGTCCAAGTGCAGGATCTGAGTTCACACCATGACTAGTGCCAGGAGCCATGAACCAAAAAAAACATGACATCTCAGGACATGCCGCCAGAAACAGTAAGACAATGTTTATGTGCCTGTTTAATATTGTCATGTATTGTAATTCTATTGCATATGTATAACTTGATCCTGCATTGAATAAAGCACAGAGCAGGGAATTCTTACTGCAGACTGGATCACCACAGTGATGTAGCCTGCACATACTAGACAGAGCTACTGTTTTAATACTTTTTTTAATGGATGGCTTGCTAGTTAAATGCTGCAATATCTTTTGATGATCTATTAAATTACCAAAAGATCAGTTTCAAGGACAGGAGCTTTGGAACATCATGGATTATTTACATTGCTGGCATTTTCTCAGAAAATGAAATACAAGCAGAGATTTGACCTGATTCCCCTTATGGAGACATTTATAATTCCGGCTGCTATTGTATCAGTTATCCAATGATGCAAAACCAGTGTTTTGCAGTGTGTCTGAATAGCCCGGGTTGTTTTCTATTTTAGAGAGGTAGAGTTACATATACCAGTGCTTCTACCATAGGAAAATCCATCAAAGGGAGTCCTGATTTGTATTGTATATGTAATTTATATGGGCTGAAAGACTTGACAGCTTGGCTGTCGTTCAGACTCAAATGAGGGGAATGCCAGAGATTGACCATACTGGGGTATCCAGGATTTGCAGACATCAAAAACACTGCCTAGTAAATGTGTAATTGCCTGATAGCTTCAAGGCATGCCCTCTATAAATATTTCAACACTGTTCATGGAAAATATATTAGCACATCTTGTTTGTCCCATCCTATCAGCATGACCAGGCATTGAATCCTGGCAGTGTCTCTTTGGAGATTATATATATATATATATATATATATATCTGTACAAGAGTGACTTTGAGAAGATCGCTTTTTGCATAGGTGTTTTAGGAGTGCAGCAGGTGGTGATGGGTGAGCACATTGCTCAAAAAAGCATGAGCTGGTAGCTTAAAGAGTATGTTAGGCCAAAATAAAATAAGATATAAAATAAGAAAACATATGCAGTGCATCTCTACAATCCATACCCTTCAAAAGTCATGCAAGTACAGAAAAGAGCCTGGCTTTTCCATACAGATCTGCCAGAAAAGAACTCAGCTCCTAAGCCCTGTTGTGTGCTGACAACATACAACATATCTGTGGACAAAGTGGTGCCAGCCCTGTCCAGTTTTCTTTTGCTAAACTACTAAAAGCCACCCGCCCTCCCATCTCCACAATATGAACCTTTTAATATTAATATACCTATTATTCTGTAATCCCAAGATAATAACTGGGAGAAATTGGCTCACAGTAAAGGTAAACGATGAATGATTGGGGTCAGTTCTTTCTTTATGCTTATACTCTTTGAAACTGAAGATTTAAAGGTGATACAAACATTTATTATAGGGTGATCCCATGACAATGATTCCCATTGTACAGAGCAGGAGGGAGGGAATAAGTCACTCCTCTGATCATTCAGCTGTGTGTGTAGTTTGATTTTTTTTTTTTAAGCAAAAAAATATTTTGCTTACTAACAAATGTTAAATATATTTCACCTTTAAGTTTTAGTGTGTAAAACAATTAGCCGTATCCATTATTTGTCTCTTTCAGGCTCCGGGAGAGCAGATAATATGCAAATTAGCAGCTAAATGATTCACATTATCTTCCTGTACAATCCCAGAAACACAACAAAATTCAGCGTGATTTTGAATTCCTGGAATTTGGCATTACCAGTCTCTGTATTAAATGTTTATGAATCCACTATATATGGCTCAATTTTTCAGTGTTTTAGCTGTGAAAAGCAGCCAGTCACTGCGCTATTTAATTTTGTTATAATTGCATCAATACATCTACTTCATGTGGCATGATACTTGAAGGACTGATATATCTTGGAGCTAAATGTTAAGCCCTCGCAGGTAGCGCCCGCCTCACCATCTTGTCTTGAATTGTATTGTGATTGTAATGTCTTCCTTGTATTGTAAAGCGCTGCGCAAACTGTTGGCGCTATATAAATCCTGTATAATAATAAAAATAATAATAATAACAACAACAACAATAATAACAATAATAAATAATGAGCACTTTACTGGCGAGTAAGAACTGGCACAGGTTACATTGCAGCCAATGAATTCAGAACACCCAGTCAGTGCTCTTGTTGCAGGTTCATATGTTGCTCTAGAAAATCATCACGGCAGCCAGATAAACTGCATTTTCATTATTATTATACAGAACTTATACAGCACCAACAGTTTGTGCAGTGCTTTACAAAATAAATGGAGACAATACAGTTAAAATACAATTCAAGACAAAGGGCAGCACTGTGGCGTAGTGATTGGCGCTCCTGACTTGCAGCACTGGGAGTCCCTATTTCGAACCCGGCCAGGTCACTATCTACAAGGAGTTTGCATGTTCTCCTTGGGCTTGCGTGGGTTTCCTCCAGGTACTCCGGTTTCCTCCCACACTCCAAAGACATGCTGGTAGGTTAATTGGCTCCTCTCTAAATTGGTCCTCCTATGTATGCATGTGAGATAGGGACCTTAGATTCTAAGCTCCTTGAGGGCAGGGACTGATGTGAATGTGCACATATTAAGCACTGCGTAAATTGCCGGCTCTAAATAAATACCAATAATAAAACAAGAGGGTTAGATGTGCTTAGGAATGTGATCACATGTATTCTCTTGTGACAGGTTCTCTTTAAAGCTGTACTACAGCTAATGTTTGCACCTACTTTCTCCCCTCAGAAGCCTCCTTTTTCAAAAAGTCTGTATGCATACCTTTAATCCTGCAGTCCATGTGAGCTCATGATGATGTCAATTAACCCAGAATACTGGAGACATCTAGTGGTAATAAAGAATAACTGCAGGTAATTTTTTAACTTACATTCCGTATATGTGGCCTAATTTTTGGCCTTTCTGCAGTCATGAAATCTGTCAGTAAAATAATTGCTCCACAACAAGCAATGAGTTCCTGTAGGGTTGAAATTCTAAGTATTCCCAACATAGGACAAATGGAAATAAATAGGCTTACCTTTATAGAAACTCACCTTGAGGATGTGGAATGTGATAGGTGTTAATGGCTGCTGAGCACCATAAATAGCATCTCAGCAGGAGAAAGCACATAGACCCAGGGGAACCACTCTAACATGTCCATGGAAATTAATGCTAATTACAGCACACAAAGTGGCTGCCGGAATGATGAAAGGACTGGGAGACTTGTGCAATTACACTTAAAACATTATTAATTTATATGAGTACTTTGCGAAGGGATTCTTATTAAGATGTAAAGCAATTACATTATTCACAGATCGTATTAGGTTGAAAAACACATCTTACTTTTTTATTTAACTTCAGGAAAAATCTATAAAACTACACTGTACTGATATATAACATAATAGCTACTGAATTATGATAGTTTGTATGAATACAATGTAACTATACTAGGACTAACACTACATCTAATCCTAAGGAAAGACCCGGAATATGTCATAAAAAAAAAGAAATAAAATCTTCCATCTACAACAGGGCCTGATCATTGAATATTATCATAATATAGTTCTATTATACTCTATTGTCACATATAAAAACCAACACCCAGGGTCACCATTAGAGTTTACAGTCAGGCCTCCTTTACTGGGCCTGGGCCCAGGCCCCTTTGGGTCAGCAGGAGGGCCTGAGCCTCATTCTGTAAAGCGCTGCGCAAACTGTTGGGGCTATATGAATTCTGTATAATAAGCAGCAAATGATTGGCAGTAGAGAAGAGAGAGAGAGAGAGATGTGCAGTGAAGAATCCCATTGGACACTTCACAGGGATCCAGTGGCGTATCAACCGGGGGGGCAGCAGGGGCGCGGGCCCCGGGCGAAAAGTGAAGGAATCCCAACCTGAAAACATTAATTTCAGGGAGGTGCCCTTCTCATTTCAGGGAGGCGCCATCTGACCCCCCATCCATCTATTGCTTCCTGTGCTATCTGCTGGGTTTGTGTTAGTATTCTGACAGCTGCTGCCATCAGAATAATAATAAAAAAAAAAACCAGCATAGGAATAAATAGCTAGATTGCTATTGGCTATTTAAATTTGCAATAGCCAATAGCAAGCTGCCTATTGCACCCGCCCTCTGCTGCTGTCAATCAGCAGAGAGAGGACCTGATGGAGAACTTCAGGTCCACCTCTGCTGATTGACAGCAGCAGTGGGTAGGTGCAATAGCTAGTCTGCTATTGCAAATTCAAATAGCCAATAGCAATTTAGCAATTTATTTCTATGCTGTCTTTTTTTTTTCACTCTGACGGCGGCTGGCGGCTCCAATATCAGAGTAAAGAAAAAAAATAATAGACAGCAGGGAAAGGTTTACTCAGCTAGATAGAGCAGAGTAAACCTTTCTGGGGCAAAATGTTTCTCTCCTGGGCGGCCGGGAGCCGCTATCTAATAGCGGGAGACTCCCGATTGTCCGGGAGAGTTGGGATATCTGACTTCACAGCAGGTTGAGCTGACACCGGACAGGACCTCCTGAGTTTGCTTACCTACTGTGTGATCAGATGGGAAAATAGCAAATCACCATCACTCCAAGCCAATGTGCATCTTAAAATGATTGCAAAGACAGCGTCAGACAAGTCAAAAGCTTACTAATGTTTCAAAGTTCTTTCCTCTAGGTGACATAGTGGCGGTTACTATATCACCTTGAGGAAGGAACCTAGCAGTCCGAGCAGACATACCCTCTGCCAGCTGGCAGCTTCTTGCTTAATGTATGTCCAGAAGCACTTCCGCCGCCGCAAAGTTGGTCATCAAACATGTGAGTGAGATGGGGGAACCCAATGAGCTTCAAGATAGCTCAGGTAAGATCACACCAATTGCCCTGCACACTCTTGGCCAGTTGGAAGACTGGCAGTCTACAAAGGGATACATATTCTTAGAAGTGCAGTTCCAGAAGTGCAGTTCCTAAAGTGCCAGAGAACTGTGTGTTTCCCAAATACATTGTAGCTAAGGGTGTAATGAAGTGTACAGCGCTAAATGCCCTTCAGGAAATTAGATAACGGTAGGGATCATATGGTGTCACCTCTGTGTCAAGCAATCGTGAAACAGTGTATATATAATAAATATTTGTGTAAAAACTTACAGTACGTTATAAAATGTGTCAACAAGTGTCATAAAAGGCGTGTCATACATGAACCTTATTAAATAAATAAACAAAAATCTTCAAAGAACATGTGTGATATATGTGAAAAAAATATTATTGTGAAAAAAATATTAAATAAACGTGTCATATATGTGAGAAATAAATATATCACAATATAAAACAGTCTGTGTTGTTTTCTTTCGAAAATAAGTAGAAGTATGCACTTATAATATAAAAAATGCACCCAAAGTTCTTAAAGCTCTCCGATCTTCAAAACAAAAAAAAGCCCAGAAGGATGAGAATAAAAATCAAAATCAAAAGAAATGTCCAATATTATGAAGTGTCCAACGAAAAAACGATAGAAAAAAAAAGGCAGGCAGGTCCCCTATAGGGAATGCACTCACCAGATCCCTGATGGTCAAAAGCCTTTATTCTTATCCAATGGAGGCCGAAGATGTATGTCCTCTTCTCCCGCTTGGTGAAAGCCTCAGGCTACAGAACCCGCTTGCTTCTCCGAGGTGAAGGGATTACAGTCTTTGTTGTTAGGTCTCCTCTATTGGGTATCCATCCGGACAAAGAACACAAGAAATGCGCTCATAGCGTAGTTTTACTATTTCCGTTAGTGCAAGTTAGTTTGGCACACAACATTGTAGCTAAGGAATGGTTGCCAGCACTTTTTGACTACTACCTTGCAGATACTCACAAACCAGATGTCTTCATTAGACCATAAACATGGAAGTTGTCTGATCTGGAGGACCAAGAGATTCCCACACATGGTTGCTAACTGACTGCACTGTAAGCAATTCATTTTTACAATCGATAAATAAAGCTGCCTGCTAAATAAAGCCGACACTGCCTGATAAATAAAGCCAACACTGCCTGCCAGGGACAACCCCTTTTCTTGTCTCTCCACCCCTCTATATTGACTAAAACATGGACATTTGGCCTAGCTGAGCATTTCTGTTAGTGGCACCAGAGGGTTGTCAGACCATGTCTGCACCTTAAAGAACTCCAAGCAAAACTGTTCTTAACCCTTACAGTGGGGCTACCTCCATACTGCAAGTGTAAAGTTATTGTTTTTGTCTAGGTGGTAAAAAGTTATACTCACCTGAACCGCCAAGCTGGCTGTCCGCTTCTCCAGTCACTGAAGCCTCTCTCGCTCACACTGTATAGGAATGTGTTGATTTACAGGACCTTCGGTTGCTGCAGAGGCGGGGAAAAGAGGCTGGAAGGACCAGTCTAAGAGCAAGCCAGCTTGGAGGATCAGGTAAGTATAATTTTATTTGTAACCTAGACGAAAACAAGCAGTTAACCTTTTCAGTGCGAAGGTAGCCCCACTGCAAGGGTTAATAATATATTCTGCCTGGAAGTCTGCTTTAAAGCGGAGCTTTACCCTCAAACAGCAAAATCTACCATTGTATCTCACTATCTGTGCTAAATATTGATTACAGGTGAAAAACGCAGGCATTGTCGTGTACTTCCACTTTCAGAACAGTCACTTCCTGCTTTCCCTGGGCAAAAATGACATATGTGTGCCAAAGCAATGCACACTGGGATAGAATTATCACAGAAACGAGATCTCGATGTACAATAAAAAAAAAAAAATGATTCACTAAAGAGCCAAAGGCTAAGCCGAACGTTCTGCTAATCTTTCGGCTCACTTCGGCTGCATGAAGCCTGTACAGCAGCTGAAGTACACAGCTGAGCCGAACACATATGCTTCGGCTCAGCTAAACCGAAGACACAGCCGAAGCGTGGAGAATGGTCTGCCGAAGCGGATCGTTCTCCCCACAAATTGTAAACAAATAGAATTTTAAAAAACCAGCGTGGGGTCGCCCTCCCAATTCATACCAGAATTTTTTGTTCTGGTAGGAATGTAAGAAGGAGGGACCCCCCAAATAAAAAAAAATTACCCTTTATGCCTGGTAGGAATTTTAAGAGGAAACCCCACCGTCTAACAATCGAAAAAACTAAATGTGGGGGTCCCCCCTTAAACTCTATGAAGTCCCTTAATCTGGGCAATGGCCTGGCAGGGCATGAAAGGCAAGAGCGCCCCCCCCCTCCCTCCACAATACCAGGCCACATGCCCTCGGCATTGTGAGGGTGTTTTTCCAGGGGCAAACCCAAGGGCCTCTTCTCCGCAACCCTGGCCCGGTGGTTGTGGGAGGCTACGGGCAAGAGGGCTTATCTGCATGTGGGTACCCCCTCTCATAAAGGGGGCACCCAGATGCCGCCCCACCACCTTGTGAATGAGTAAGGGGTAGCTGTACCCCCACTCATTCATCATAGAGTTAAATAGAAAGTAAATAAACACATCAGTTTTTTAAAAATCCTTTAATCGAACAAAAGACACAAACACAGCTTTTGACAATTCCTTTATTAAAAGAAATGGTCCAGCGTTGTAATCCAACATCAATTACGTCATCCAGCAATATAATCCAACGCCAATCACGATGAATGACAACACTGACTCGTCGAACTAAAAAAAATCCCACTCACGACGAACTGCTGCCGCAAAATTTGGCAGGTCTTGGCCGAATGCAAACGAATGGGCGTAGTGAGTAGAGACGGGTCGGACCTGTCAAATCTCTCCTTTTGCGGTGGCAGTTTGTTGGGAACCCGTTTGTGTCTTAGGCTGCCTTGTGAATAGCCCGTACAGCAGCCCTTCGGTTTGGCTGAACCGAAAGGCTTCCTGCAGCCGAAGCGAGCCAAAGGATTCCCGAACAGTCAGCTTAATCCATCAGCTCCTTAGTAAATAATCCCCTAGGGCTTCTTGTTCAGAGTTGCACATGCGCGAAGATAGTGGTGCATCGTCAGAAGGGGGTGTGGGCGTGAAGCCTCAGCAAAATGCGCATGCGCGGGAATGAAACACTGGGAGGCAGGAGAAATCCCAGAAATATGAGGATTTTCCCTCTTTCAAAATGGCCGCCCGCAAGATTTCGGAACAGAATATAAACTTGGCAAAAAGGTATTTTAAAAAGATAATAAAATCGTTATAAATATGCTTAGTTGTCTAATTGTATATAGATGCTTATGTTGATCCTTTTTTTTTCACTTTCCTGTTAGCCTGTAAAGGTCCGCTTTAAGGGCCATATCACATAAATGATTCTAACACTGATGACAACTTGCCAGCAACAGATAGCTAAAAAACACTGAAAGATCACTCATCTGCTCCTATGGCATCCATAAAATGTTTCAGAATATCGCATGTCAGCAAGGGAGCAGAGCGGAAGTGACAGCTAGTAAGGGAGGGGCATTTTAGGAGCAGGTAAATGTTCTCTGTGCTTTAGCAATTGTATCTTTGGTAAATAGCTTTCAACAACACAATTACCAGTGTGAAATGGCCCTAAGACTGACCAAAGATAATCAGACATCTCACCGAGAGTGACTGCCATTGATCCATTACCTACCCTCCTTCAAAGCTCTGGGATCCCTCAATGACAATATCAATGATAATAAAAAAGAGAGAAAATAAAATAATGTTTAAAGTTGCAAACAAAAAAGAAAATACATATATAACCCTATACAATCATACAACACACAACCTGTAGACTTACAGTATAAGGCACACTTAGGCACAATTAGGATGTACAGGTTTACATCACTGCTAGTTGTACTTTACTATGCATTGCAGTAACACACGGTAAAATACTAACTTTACTGCATGTTGCACAACTCACCAATGTGAAGGCAGCCTTCATTTTTGGGTTTTGTTTTTATAAATGTGTTTTATTGGTGTGCACCAATAATGATTTAAGTGTAACTATTATGAAATCTTTTTAATTCAAAGGGTCTATATTCACACCAGCAAGCCGCACTGAAGACATGGCTGCTGGCTCATTGCATTGTTTACCGTTGTTGTTTTTTCATTAGAAACTTTATTTGAATTTCACAAGTGACATTTCATTGAGCTGTATTAGCCACAGCATAGTGTACCACATCACACTTGGCTGTACTGCACAGCCCCAATGTATCAGTGGTGAACAGGCTCTTCGTCCCGTAATTCCAGAAATACACTATATTGCCAAAAGTATTGGGACGCCTGCTTTTACATACACATGAACTTTAATGGCATCCCAGTCTTAGTCCGTAGGGTTCAATATTGAGTTGGCCCACTTAGAGTCCAGTGGTGGCATGCTTTACACCACTGCATTCGACGCTTTGCATTGCACTTGGTGATGTAAGGCTTGGATGCAGCTGCTCGGCCATGGAAACCCATTCCATGAAGCTCCCTAAGCACTGTTGTTGTGCCGATCTGAAGGCCACACGAAGTTTGGAGGTCTGTAGCTATTGACTCTGCAGACACTTGGTGACTTCTGCGCACTGTGCACTTCAGCATGCGCTGAGCCCGCTCTGTCATTTTACGTGGCCTACCACTTTGTGGTTGAGTTGCTGTTGTTCCCAGTTGCTTCCACTTTGTTATAATAACAGTTGACCGTGAAATATTTAGCAGCACGGAAATTTCACTGAACACCTGAATCCAATCATTTGGAGGGGTGTCCCAATACTTTTGGCAATATAGTGTATGTGAGTTGGGGAGGGAGGTCTTTTTGCAAATTTTTAAATCATAAGCAGTCTGTCTTTGGTTATGCAAGAATCTGAGCATTCAGTATTATCTTATTTTAATTGTGTACGCTATCTATGAAAGATTTTTTCCCCTGATTCCAGCACCTGCCTAACTGTGACAAATGACAGATTAGAATAGCTGTTTATATTCCTTTCAACCACAGGACTATTATCTGAGACTGCTATGTATTCTCAGGAGCTGGGATGTAGTGTGAGACATGAGGCAGTTGACAGAGCAGCAGATGTCAGATTCTTGGTGACCTTTAACCCCAGAAACTCCTGCCTAGCAAGGCTCAGACATGTAATTAAAACTAATTAAGGTACAAACATAAGTATTTCATAATTAAGCATTTTCCAATGCAACAACTCAAGGCTAAATATTCAGATTCTTATATAATGCAATCAGACAGGTTCTCTTTAAAATAACACACATCTGGTGATAGGTGGCAGCACACTTTTACCTTGGATCAGTACTTTCATGCCAGCAGCATAGCATCTAACCATGCAGCAATTTTTCTAACAAGGAATACATATAGTGCTATTATGATCGTTGAATAAACATATCCCTCTCTCCAGTTCATGCATATTTATGCAGCATTCATAATGACTAGAGATTGCTGGCACTGTGATTACAGTCATATGTGTATGAAGAGCTGCCAGGGCCAAACACTGAAAAGAACACTGAGGAATCATTTCCCTAACAATGTGTAGGAGTAAAGGCCAATTGGCTTCCATCAGCGCATGCAGATTGTAGGCTGTTTGCATTATGTGTGTCACTTCCTCAACATCAGATATGGCCTTGATACTGTCATTAAATCATATGACATGCTAGGAAAAGGATGCAATCCTGATCCTGACTGACACATGGAGCACAGGAATGAAGGTTCCCTCAGGTTAATGGGAGCAGAGCTTTCTTGTTTTTCCTGATTTAGACCCACTCAGCTAGTACCTAAAGAGAAAGAAATATGGACACACACGGGTCCTATTTTTTTTAAAATTCCTCCACATGTATGGTTGTTAGAGAGAAGTGAGTCCCATAAATAATGTTTCTTTCACAAAAAGGGTTGACAAGTTTGAATTGCTTTGTGCGCGCACTTAGGGCCAGAGTTACTCTCTCGGCTAGCCAGGTTCCTTAATGCACCCCTCTTCCCTCCAAACCCCCCCCCCCCCAATCAATGAAAGGGGCTTTTATCCGACAGTGCCGCCCCTCTACTCCTTGCTTTAATGCTGCATGTAAACGCCTACGCACCGCATGTAATGGTATGTGATATGATTACATGCAGTTAGAAAACAGTCACTCTGCCTGGATGCATTGATCGTGCATCCAGGGAGAGTGATTGATTCCTAACCACATGTAATCATATCACATACCGTTACATGCGGTGTGCAGTCGTTTAATATGCAGTGGTTGTCACCTGATCATTAACTTGAACAAGTGACAGCTGCCGCTTATAAACACCAGATTAGGGATTCCTGCTGCAGGAAAACACAAATTCCTGACACAGGAATCCCTAATCACACCTAAAAACTTACAGATGTGAATGGGGCCTTATACACACACAGAAATACACCCCACCCCCAACCTGGCCCTGTGTGCACTTTACTAAGGCATCCTCCAACCCTGCTGTTATACCTGAATATCAGGCAGCTCTGGGAGGCAAAGCTCTGGCCCTTTCTGCATGTGTCAGAGTTTGCCCACAACTTCTGCACATTCCTATTAGGCAGTTATAAAGCCCATCATAGTGATGTAGCAGTAAGAATGCATTAGAGGTGGAAGGGAGTGGGCGAGCTTGAACATTACCAGAACTACAGGCCGCTGCAGAAATGTGCAGGCATTACTAGGTACCTTCACTTTATTTCTGACACCATTATTTTTTTTATTTTCTGCTTGCCACCCCCAATTCCAATTTATGAGGTATACAGCAGTGATCAGCTGAAAACATCCACTGACTGTGAACATGAGGAAGAGTCTGAGGCAGCCCAAAGACAAGAGGATCATCACATTAGTCATCCAAAATTGGCTAAATGGTATATCAGCCATCTCATATGTACAGGTAGATGTTAGCAGGGCTTCTGTTAACCTGAGGAGTGGTCAGACTGGAAAGGTTAGGTAGTAATGCAGCAATCACGAATTGTTAAATTATTTCCTACTTGTGTGGTAAACAAAGATTTTATATGACTTCTGTTGTTTACTACTAGGCGCTAGAGGGGAGTCAGGCATGCGATCAATTTGTCTCCTGCCATGGACTCTGTGCACCATTTTGGGAAAGCCTATGTCTTATTGGATACAGAGTTCTCTCATGAATTTTGTGGCCTTCTTTGAGATAGATGGGTTATGTATAGTCCCTGCTGTGTCATTTTGGGCACACCCGCAATGTAGGGAGTTACAGGGAGGGACAGAAACCCTCTTGTGAGGGAGAGGTAGGCTTAGCATTAGGGACAAGTTACTGTCAAGGAGGGATAGCTAGGAATACTCCTAGATACCCTTGGATCAGTGGCGACTCTAGGAACAATATATAGGGGGGGCACATAAGATACCACAGTCAAAATGGGGGGGCACTAATAATTTTCACCACTAAATCATACCACTGAAAATAACTAAACAGGGGCGTAACTAGAAATCACAGGGCCCCATAGCAAAGTTGTGCATGGGCCCCCCTCCCACAAACTCCCCCCCGATCAAAAAAAAAGTTAATGCTAATGACTGAAGGGATCGCATACACAAAGTCTCCTTGCGTTCTGGGGTGGGAAGGGACCTGGCAGTGCCATTCATGTCAATGGAACTGCAGACAAACCCGGCCTGCAAAAAAGTGTGCACAATATTTTGTGATTGCACCACACTTAAACGCAGGGCAATGTATCACCATGCGTTCTGGTGCAGCTGATGACATGAATGGCACTGCCAGACCCCCTCCTACCCCAGAACGCAAGGAGACTTTGTGTATGCTATCCCTTGCATTATGGACAAGGGTGTAAACAAGCTGTTACAATTACAGGAGTCAGAAGAGCCACAGTGTAAATAAAAAACAATTACAGCAATGTATGTCGAGGTATAAAAGGGTTTTAGGGCTTATTCACACCAATTACAGTGCGTTCCGGAGAGGTAGCTGCTGAAACACACACTAAACTCCCCCCTGCATTCGAGGTCAGGAGGGGGGTGGCTGTGCATTGAAGACAATGGCACCACAGCCAGTGTGATTGCAAAAAGTGCTGCATGTACTATTTTTTGGTGATCGCACTGGACCGGAAAACACAGGCATTGTTTTGCCATGCATTCCAGTGCAGGCGATCACACTGCGGGCAGGGGACTTCAATGCACCACTACACCCCCTCCCACCCCAGAACGCAGGGGGGCATTTAGTGTGCGATACAGTGCGTTCCTGCAGCAACCGCTCTGGAATGTACTGTAATTGGTGTGAGTACAATTGCCCCCCCTTGCCCCCCTGTAGAGACGCCTATGCCTTGGATGTTTGACATTATGATACCAATGGGAACATATATTGTAACACCTTTGTCTGTGTTGGGTTGAGCTTACCACTAGATGATTTATGTACATTTAGTATCTCCTTTATTTGTAATAATGATACATACCCGCATAGGTAGATATACACTATGGTAGAAAGTAGCCATTTAGTAGGACAGTCCAAGCCTTAAAGGAGAACTATGGGGTTAAAGCTTTTCCCCATAGTTCTCCTAGTTTCTGCTGTTTATGACTTTATGTAACATACCTTTTGTAACTTTATTAATAATTTCATGATCATTGATGTATCCACTCTCTGTGCCAAAGATTTTTACATTTTAGACTGGGGTGCCTGGAGATTTTGCATACTTTTAATGGGTGCTGTGACTGAAAAAAAGATTGAAAAACACTGCTTTATAGTGACTACAATCTGCATAGGAGCTCTGGTGGTCCATTTTTTTCTTTACTGCCCTGTGTTTGTGATTCTTCAGCTTCACTAACAACTACGTTGTGAAAGGGCCTGTCTGAACAATTAATTTCATTTCTATGCAATCAGGCAGGCCCTTACACAGCATGGGTGTTGGTAAATCAAAAGCAGGTTGATTGTAATGTGTGTGACCAACTTTAGATTCAGGAAAACATTGTAATATCAGTGCCCACTTACTCCAATTCATATCCAGTCAGACAGACCCTCACTTGTTGGTAGACCCAAAGCAGAATGTACAATAAGATTGTAACATGTACAGTATGGTCAACTTTAGACAAAGTAAATGTATAATATTCAAGTCTACATATTTTTTAAAATGTAAGTCTGAATAATCTGATTTTTCCATTACCCAGTCATTACTCACCCAATTATTACAGAGTGAACCTTCAGATTTGAGCACATAAGTAGTGCTTGCTGGATTTAAAGCCTCTAGCTATTTTCTTTTTCTTCCAGGGTGATGAACAGGCATTTTCACGATGAGTTGGCATGTTAAATGTCTAAACGAACATTACAGCTTATTTCTGGAAACAATCATTGATATACTACTCACTAATTTAATATCACAACTTCTTCCTTACACAAGTTAACTTAGCCTTTTTGGTCTACGTGATGATGCCCAATGGCCTCACTACACCAGATTCTTTCTTAGAGAAACATTGCTTTCCGCTAAATGAACCCTTCTCCTCTTTCTGTACCACAATGACAAGCATTGGTTAACCGGATTGTACCATACGAAATGATTATATAAAAAATAAGAAATTGTCCCCTCAAGTTTCATTAATTATGGGACTACTGGTGTGATTCCAATCTGATTTTAGATGAAACATAAAATTGTCTGGTTCATATATAGAACATCCAATATTATTTGCAATATTTTCATGCTTCAGTTACTCAGATTTATGAAGAAAGATAACTGTTCACATTTGCCTGTTCAAGAGTCTCTTTATTCAAGATGTACCAAAAATGCAATATACCTTTGTAATGTTTATTACTGTACACATTGAATTGTTATTATATTACACCTCTTTGTGCTCATTAAAAAGAGTTTCAAAATGTCTAAAAGAAATGTAATTCACCTTTTTTAATCATAATGAGCCTGGGAAGTTAGCATCCTGTCAGCCAATGCTGAAAGAGATGGGAGGGACTAAGCAGGGCTTTTACATCATTGCCCTAAGCTCTGGCACATGGAGCCATGGGCTCTCAAATGAAATGGCTGTAGATGGAGCTGGGAGAGACTTTTTACTGATAGGGCTCTCAACATTATCTGCATCTAAGCAGCTATAGCAGCAGCATGGGTGTTAATCATACAGTCATTTCACTGCAGAAAGAAGAGCTTTGTCACCGTATGGCAGGAAGTGCCTATCCAATGGTTCTACTGACAGGATCATCCAGTATTTACAACAAGCATCAGGGGGTACTTAGAAATTATATTTGTAGGCACAGCCTTCCTCATAGGTTTGATTGTATATTTTGATCATAGTTCTACTTTGATTGGAATTGCTCTTTAAAGCAGAATTCCAGGGAAACCATTTCTTTTTTTTTTTTCTTTCAAAATTTTTATTAATTTTTAGTTTCATATGTTTACCAATTTTGTTACATCAGATGACATGTGCTGAGAAACCATTTCTTAACCCTTGCAGTGGGGCTACCCCTGCACTGCAAGGGTTAAGGGCTTGTTTTTGACCAGGTTTAAAACGAACAAAGTTATACTCACCTGATCCTCTGAGCCTGCTTGTTCATAGACCAGTCCCTCCTTCATCGCTCCCCATCTGCTCAAGCGATGATATGGCCCTCGCCATCCTCACGTCCTATATACTGTGTATAGAATGTGATGACTCACAGGTACTTAGACCACTGTAGAGGAGGGTGAGCGAGGTGGAAGGGACCGGTCTAAGAGCAAGCCAGCGCATAACTTTGTTAAGAAAAACATTTACCCAGAGTTCTGCCTTATATCCATCAAATAATTTGTTTCAATGTAATCTGCCATTAAAAGTTATGTCCACCTTAAAGGAGAACCGGGACCATTAAAATGATAGCATATTATTCATACACATATAATCTGTGAAGTTGCAGAAAATAAAGACAACCAGGGCACTAATGTATTTTAAGACGATGAATAACCATAAACAGCATGACTTGAATAAAAACAATACTAGCACATCCTGATCATGTTTTCCTATTTGGAGGTGATACTTAAATAATTAGCTGTTCTAAAAAAATCATCAGAGGAAAAAGATAATCAGAATCAAATTAAATCTGAAAACTGGGACATCGTGTTTGAACAAAGCAGATGGTGCAATCTTTTACAAATTCTGGCAAGCTGCAGCATCCCTTATAAATATCTGAATTAATCTATCTGAAAGCTTAAGAAGAGCTTTGAAGTTAAAATAAACTCATGAAACTTGAGGCAAACTTTTTCATTAAAAATACAACAAGCTTTGAATCTAAGTAAGATCAAAGCAGATGTAATGAAAGAGTCACCTGCTGAAATATTTCAGTTTATGGCATGTAACATGGTCACTGGCAAATTTGTAACATTAAAAATGAATAACAACTGGGTGGACGTCACAGCCGGCTCCGCCCAGTTGTTATGGTATAATGACAGAACAACGTCCTCAAATATCATTTGGGGACGCTGATCTGTCATTACAATTACAACGTGAGCTCACAGCTGGCTCCACCCAGCTGTAATTTTTGGGAAGAATGGCCGGCCTTTCGGCAGGCCGTTCTCCCCGCTTTGGCTGTCACTTCGGCTCAGTCGAGCTGAAGCATATGCCTTCGGCTTGGCTGAGCCGCTCAGCTGCCTTCGGCTGCTGTGTACGGGCTATTGTGAAACATAGGGTCCCACCTAAAATCAGATGAAACCCCCCCTTGTGAATGAGTAACACAACCCCTCCTAACATTACAAAGAGAAGCAAGTTAAAAGTTTAACCCTTAAGAAGCCAAGAAACCCTAAGCCAGGGAAAGCAATTTAAACTGCAAGAAGCATTTTTAAATATTTTTTTAACTTATGCTATGTGAATGGAAAAATTTAACAAATATAAAATAGGTGTTATCCTAATTTTACTGCGAAAGTGGAAATACACTTTAAGACCCATTTTAAATCACAGCTCTGACAATGTTTATTTTCTTGTCCGGTGCGCTGCTGCCATTGTTCATAGCAGCAGAACCAGGGTTAGGAGACAGGGAGACTTTGCGCCCCAGTCCTGTACAAATAATATAAGTTGGACTGGTGGCCATGAGTGTTTGATGCTTCCTAATCAGAGAGGGACCTAATTGCTCACACTGGGAATTTATAGCTATCTGCTCCCTGTTTAGACCTGTGATCACACCGGCAGGCGGAAGTCTTCCCACATCTACTTCCTGGGACTCTGAGATGTTATGTGACCAAATGAAAAGAACTGCAATGCAGAAACAATGTAAAACCTTGAAAAGTGTTGTGCTCATGTGTTGAAGAAAAGCTGAATGATGTGGATAATTTGTGAAGATGGCACAGTATTTTATTTAGGTGAGTCCATACCAATTTTACATAGGGCAGTCATCTTGTTCGGTTCATAAAGTTTTCCCTTGTTTACAACTTCTCCATTTTTTTTTAGCTTTTATATGTAAAAAAGTATGTTACAATAAACATTAAATAAATAACATTAAAATAACACTGGTCAACACACTTTTTCTAGCATAAGGTATTCCAACAGTTTTAATGTACTTTTGGGGTGCTGATTCCAAATCTGGCATCAATTTTTGTCTATCACATCAGGTTTTTGAGATATCAAATATTGCATTTTCAATAAAAACAGCAAATTTATGCTCATATACGAATAGCTATACAGGCATACATACAAGAATAAGATAAGATAAGATACTCTTCTTTCATTTTTACAGAGTGTCCTATTGGGATTGAACCATATATATTTCTGTTGTGAAGTAACACACATTTCAAACTCCTTTCACTACTGTCAATAAAAAGTCTCCATTAACTTGAATCATATGCGGGCAGTCCCATATTGAGAAAAAGCCCTTCAACATCATTACAATAAACAAGTTGAATGGAAGTACTTTCGCAGTGCTGCTTCTCTGTTACGATAAAAGGAGACACTAGTTCCAGGTCTGAGTAGTCCTTTCCTTGCAGCCTGGAAGCAAACAATTCAGCAGACTGCTTTGGCAAATACAAATCTCTTACAAGATCATTCAATTCAGGCTGACTAAACAGATACATTTTATCACAATCTGCATCAGATGGTGTATATTCGATCTGAGCATCATCATAATCATCTGTAGAAGCAAGTAAACTGAGTGATTCAACATCAATCTCTGGTAGCTCAGTAAATACAGGCCCAGGTATTTCCTCACAGTGCTCAACTGGTCGTCTGGCAGATGGGATATCTGGGCATTGTAAGTGTTGTTTATTTTTCTTATTGAAACCTTTTAAATTGACAAGGCAGAAGTAGCAGTTATCCAAATGGTTTGTAGGTTCTCTCCAAACCATTGGCACACCAAACTTCAGCTTAGCATTCTTTCCTTTAGACCATGATCGCAAAGTTTCAACACAGGTTTTACACACCTTGTGAGGAGCCCAATTTTTGTCTTGGTCTCCAAGTCGTACTTTAAAGTAGGCAAGATAAACCTTCTTGACAAAGGTATTGATGTTGCGCCTTTGATCCTGCAAAGTGAAGCTGCCACAGATATAGCAGAAGATATCTGGGTCATTACTGCATTTCCTTCTTTTGGATAATGTAGCCATTGTTAGGTCACGCCCCACAGAAGGAAAATATTAAATAAATGTGGATATCTACATAAAATTATATTATAAACACACTATCCTAAAAATACAGCACCATATTTTAACACTAAAGCAGTCACTGACTCGCAACAACTTGCAATCATAAGTGACAAAGAGTTAATTTCGGGTAAAATCAATGAAAATGGGGTATGCCGGCAGCCGGTGATAGAGCAAATCTGAGATCGGATTTGGAATCAGCACCCTGAAATTAGTCTAAAACAGCTGCAAAAGTCCAGGCCAGAATTTTTTTTAGTTTTTTTGTTGACCAGTGTAATAAATGTCCCAACATTCACCTTTTACCATGTTCACAATCATTGTGGCACCGCTCCCCACTTTGCGTGGCATAGTTTCTTAAACCAACAAGAAGGGATGCACCTATACCGTTTTTCGGTATCAAGTACGAGTACCGATACCGAATACCGATACCAGAAGTCCCATTAAGGAAGCCAGGCAGCGTGTTATGACTCGCCACCTGGCTTTCTGATTAGCCTCCAAGCCGGACGGTGTGTAAAAACTCTCCATGCTTCCTCACCACCAGGTAATGAGAAAGCATGGAGCCACCTTTCTGGCCAATGAGGAAGCCGGGTACCATGTAATGACGCAGTGCCAGGCTTACTGATTGGCTGGGAAGCCGGCTCCATGCTCCTTCGTCAACAGGTGACGAGGGAGAATGAAGCCGGCTTTCTGGCAATCAGAAAGCTGGGGGGCGTGTAATGACTCACCAGCCGGCATCCAGGCAGAGAGTCATTACACGCTACCTGGCTTCTTGATTGGACGGGAAGCCGGCTCCATGCTCCCTCATCACAAGTGATGGAGTAATGGGATAGGCATCAGAGCATTTGGGCGAGTACGAGCACTCACCCAAATACTCAGCACCGATACTAGTATTGGTATCGGCGCATCCCTACTGTCACTATAAAAGCATCAATTTGTTGCATTTGCCTCCAAGGCCAACAGTTCCCAGTCCTTGCCTGAACAAAATGAGCAGAGAGCAGAAATCAGCCAATAGATAGGAAGGATCGAATGTCAACCAGTAAGGTGGAATAGTAGTCAGCTAACTCAGACCATACAGAGGATGATGAAAAAGCTCTACAAGTCAATTAGGCTAGTCAGAGCACTAACGTTCTTCCCCTGCCAGGAAACAATGTGGCAAGGAGCTGTGCATGTGCAAGGAAGATGAGAAGGGTTTTAAGCTAAACCTAAATTATTTTCTGAAACATGGCTCTCTGTAATGTGCCACTGTAAACTGATTGCTTTGAAAAATGTACCATTTGCACTGTCTCACATTTGTTTCTTTTCCTGAGGAAAATGGCTGGCAATGGTCCCAGAAAGACAGCTGTCAATAACAGTAAAACTGGAGAATATGAAACTGGTATTGACTTTCCGTGTTGGACTGAAGCCAAAATGACAGCGCGGTACTGACATGGTTAAACAGACGATGCCAACCCATCACGATTCAGTTCAAAGAGCTGAAAGCAGCCAGAACCTCATTGCAAAGTTAAACGTACTGTCTTTCATGCAAAGTGATTACTAAATGTATATAGTTCACATTGGAATCAATAAAAATGACTGACAATGTGTAAACAGATCTACCTCCTTACCTACCTATGAGTTTTAATGGACATTTCTAAAGGAACGTATGTGTCCTTTGTGTGCTTTCAGATTTTGTCTTTCTGAACTACTTCACAGATATAGTGGCACCGTAACAGGGGATGAAGAGGTTGTAGGTGTGATTGACCTTAGGTAGCCCAACCAACAGACAGATAACCACTAATTCCTGCTCTGCCTATTTTTAACCCTTTCGCTGCCAAGGCCTTTTTTTGTGTGTTTTGCACATTTTATAATCCACATTTTTGGACTGAAAATTATGTAAAACGCCCATTCAGGAATCGGTTTGGAAAGAACATGCTGCCTCAAACAGCTTTTTGTTCAGATCAGAAACGGGTAGGAAAGTGCAACAAAGTTTTAAAAAGCATTCCAATGTACATTAATTACCCATTGGGGATTGATTTTTTTCTCAACAAAAGCAGATTTACTCTTTAAGGTGCTTATAGACTCTGGATGGTGGCTAGCTATGCATGCACAATGTCACTACCAAATAAGCATTGTCATCAATAATCTGTCTGCAAAGCTCACACTGGGGAAACTTTCATGTATGTGTCTATGGAAAGGGGGTCTACAAGTGTCGGTTATTGTGGGAAAAAACTGTAGAAATTGTAGAGAAAAATAAATACCATCCAATCTATCTTCCATTAAACAAAGTTGACTCAACAGTCCTTTCTGGGGCTACCTTTTTGTGCAGTTCAGCAATAACCTCTGTTGCTGTGTAACTGGTGTTCCCCCCTTTTTTTTTTTTTTTATTGAATGATTTATTTTATTTGTTTTACAGTTTTTTCTAAAGTTTCTTAAACATTTTTTTTCCATTTCAGTGTTTAGGGTTGATGTTTGTGGTTTCCGGGGTTTTTGTCTTTTAATTTTTTGGAGGGGATCAGCAGAAGCATGATGAGCATGGAGAAACTGATAAAGCTGCTCTTTGTTAGCAGTACAACACCGCATTATATTGTGCTCCAGTTTACAAAATTAGCACATTTTAAGATGTACCAAAGCACCACCTCCCCATCCATCTATTGCCATATCTGGTAAGAAAAGTATGCAATACCCTGTTACCATTATATCTAGAAGGGCTAAAAGGAGAGTTGGATGTTGACATGCACCTGCACATCTACATTTCTTCTTTGGCAGTGGGTGTGCTTTACACCTCTTTGAATCTGCTTTACAGCTACAGCATGAGGAGGAGGTTTGGAGCAGCTAACTAAGCCTTCATTATTCTCTTCCTTCTTCTGCCAGGTGCAGGGTATTGCAGTGTCAGCAGCAGCTGCTGCATATGTGACCTGTTATTCCTCTTCTTCTACAGCTAATCCCCACTGTTGCACTGCAAACTGGCATGCAGGAATCAACTGAATTATTGCAACATAGCTTCACTAACTTGCTGTAGGTGGATGCACTGGCGGAACAACCAGGGTCGCAGCGGTCGCAATTGAGACCGGGCCCTGGCGTTCAAGATACTAAGCGCAGATACTGGTGGTTTGTCGCGAACGCCGGCTTAGTCGAATTTGCCGACCTCAGCATCTGCGCTTGCGCACAGACCAGTATTATTGAGCAAACCGGGATTTATTTACAAAGTATTTAGTTTAAATCGTTAATTGTGACCGTTAATATTAT